>NW_015623456.1:76629-82692 GCF_001515625.1 Sinocyclocheilus rhinocerous | reverse complement strand
GGGCCGAGTCAAAATTTTAGATATAACAACAAGACGGTTCCGGTTCATTCATAATAAAAAAAAAATCAATAATAACTCGCATCACTCATGAAGGTATCCATTATCACCGTGCGTGTGCATTAACTCTGCCCACCCTGCGTCTGATGACGTCGCTCATGTTTTTTTTGTTTTTTTCCCCACCTTATTTCAAATTACGACTAACACTTTTCTCATCCTAATTTTACAAGTTGAAAGTTACAAAACAACACACGCACAGCGCTGACTGACTCTGATAACGGCCGGGTGTTCTCCGAGTCCGATCGACTCGGGTATTACACACAATGTTAAACCGACCCGGGACCCAAAGTAATAGATTGGGACCTGACCCGGACCCGACTGACCATTTCAAATATAGCCCCGAACCCGTACGGATCCCGGGTCGGGTTCTCGGGTCTCGAGTCCTCCGTGTAGACCTCTAGTGTGCATGTTTCTGACCAAACTGTCAGAAACTGACTCCATGAGGGTGGCATGAGGGCCTGGCGTCCTATATTGGGACCTGTGCTCACAGCCCAACACTGTGCAGCTCATTTTGCCAGAGAACACCAATATTGGCTGGCTCACCATTGGTGCCCCGTTTTCTTCACGGATGAGAGCAGGTTCACAGTGAGCATGTGACACGTGAAAGAGTGTGGAGATGAATATTAAAGGGGACATAACACACAGTTTCTGCCAATCTCATGTTAATCTTGAGTACCTATAGAGTAGTATTGCATCCTTTATATCTCCAAAGAGTCTGTAGTTTTATAGGATTTATAAAAGACAGATATACAGCTGTACCGCTTCTCTCCGAAAACAGTCGATGAAAGCCATGGTTGGAACTAAAGAGTCACAAGCATGCAAAGCTTTTGCGTAGCGATCGTCTGCAAGCTGCGACATCGACATAAATAAAACCAGAACAAAAACTTTATTGACTTAAAGGGTTAGTTCACCATTTGATGGGCAAGGAAAATTAGGCTGCATTTTACTCACCCCCGAGGCATCCTAGGTGTATATGACTTTCTTCTTTCAGACGAATCAAGTCAGAGTTATATTAAAAATTGTCCTGGCTATTCCAAGCTCTATCATTGCAGTCAGCGGGTGTCGCATTGCTTCAGTCCAAAAGAAGTGAAATAAAAAGCGCCCATCCATAAAAAAAAGTGTCTCACACGGCTCCGGGGGGTGAACAAAGTCCTCCTGTAGCGAATTGATGCATTTTTGTAAGAAAAATATCCATATTCAAAACGTAATAATCACTTTAATCTAGCTTGCGCTCACTGTTGTAAACGGAAGCAGTTCCGGGCAGGTGACGTATGAGGTCAGCTTTGCGCATGCGCCGCTCAGATGTGACACACGCGGAAACGCAGCGGAGAGATCAAAACAAAACAACGGTCACTAATTAGAAGTACAAAACGAGGATTTGTAAAAAAGAATGACGGGATTTCGATATAAGCCAAGAGGAGACTGGTTTTCCTTTGCTAAAGTAAGGAAACTTTGCTTCCTTTGATCCTGTAAACAAACATTGGTTTTCACGAGACGCATGCGCAACGCTAACCTCATACATCATGCTCCCGGAACTGCTTCTGTGTACAACTGTTGGCGCAAGCTAGATTAAAGTGATTATTACGTTTTGAATATGGATATTTTTCTTACAAAAACGCATCGATTCGCTACAGGAGGCCTTTGTTCACCCCCCGGAGCCGTGTGAGACACTTTTTTTTATGGATGGGCGCTTTTTATTTAACTTCTTTTGGACTGAAGCAATGCGACACCCGCTGACTGCAATGATAGAGCTTGAAAGATCAAAGACAATTTTTTATATACCTCCAACTGGATTTGTCTGAAAGAAGAACGTTATATACACCTAGGATGCCTCTGGGGTGAGTAAAACGCAGCCTAATTTTCATTTTTGGGTGAACTAACCCTTTATATTTCAATTTGTTTATAAAACAAAATCAATCCCTGAAATGCCAGGAACAAACCAACATACTTGCACAACTCCATTGCTGCCCCAGAGAAACAAACTGCATCCACTGTTCCCATAATGCTGGGTTCTTTGGGAAGCGGAACAAGGTTATCTTTCCCTCACAACCAAAAACATATTTATTTGGTGACATTGCTGATTTTGTGGTCTAAAAACAAAATGAAACATGTTGATGGGCGTGCTCTTCCAGGTCCATACTCCAAAAAAAAAAAAAAAAAACTTTCAGAAACTTATACGAACCCTGAAGAAGTGTATTTGGCACAGAAATACTGTGTCATACGACCAACTCGTTTTTTGAAGCTTTGGCCATGTTTAGCATGGGAGTAGGCTTGCCGCGATAGACGTTGCTGACGGTGATACCGCTGACGGTTAAGCCGCAACACCGGTTATGTCACTTGCGCACCGCGGCACCGACCGTCGATAAACCGGTGGGAAAATTTCCTCACCGTCACAACCCTAGAATCCAACTCTTTAAAAGTGTAAAAAAGTCAGAATGCATGAAATAGCATTAGACCTCCCCTTTAAGCTGCCTGCAACATCATCAACACCGGTTTGGCGGTGGGTCACTGATGATCTGGGGAGGAATATCCTTGGAGGGTCACACAGACTTCCACGTGCTAGCCAATAGTACCCTTACTACAGTTATGTACCGGGGTAAAATCCTCAGAGCCATTGTCAGACCTTAGATTGGTGCAGTGGGCCCTGTGTTCCTCCTGGTGCATGACAATGCCCATCCTCTTGGCTGGAGTGTGTAGGCAATTTCTTGATGACATTGATGCCATTGATTGGCCTTCACGTTCCTTACACCTGAATCCATCACCTGAATGAACCTCTGGGACGTTATGTATCAGTGCATCCAAAGCCAGCAAGTAGCACCACAGGCTGTCCAGGAGCTCACTGAGGCCCTGATCCAGGTCTGGGAGGAGATCCCCCAGGACACCATCCACCATCTCATCAGGAGCATGCCGAGACGTTGTTGGGAGTGCATGCAGGCATGTGGGGCCCATACACACTACTGACTGACATGAGTTGCTGTAATGAAATTCATAAAATTTTTTCAGTGTGATTTTGAATCCAACCTTCAAAGGGTTGATGATTTTGGCTTCCATTGACCATTGTCATGTCATTTTATTCTCAATGAATTATACAATGTGTATAAGTAAAGATTTTCATATGAGTATACCGGTATGTGTTTTAAGTCTTAATTTTTTTTGAGCAATATACATTCATGGCATATAATGTTTTTGATTTGTTCTTCATTTATATAGTTCTTTCACCACAAAGTGGTTAACAGTCAGTTAACTTGCGCTAAGCAAATATTAATTGTGTTTTTAAGGATATTGAGTGGGGTGTGTTTGCGCCATTAATTATCAGAACACAAACAAGTTGCTCTGTCTCACACACATGCAAAACTGTCTTATTGTTAGCATGTAAGTTGACTAACCAATAAGATCCACACTTTTGATCACATGCCCAAGAGCACCTGCTGTTACATAACACTATGGCTGAGAAATCACTTGTGAGCTTTTACAACAGCAGAAATAGTGTATGCCTAGCATTTCTTCTACTTTTTTTATTTCATGTCCCTCTTTTTCTTTTAAGCTTGGACTATGAAAATTAATAAACAAAAAAATGGCACTTTTCATTAGTGTATACTTCATATACTATAAGCAAATAAAAAGTGTTTTGATCAGACGTTCTGTACGCTTCACTGATTATTTTAGCATTTTAAGCATCTGTAGGGCCCTATTTCACCCTACGGATTAGTGAACTTAACGGACATTCACGCAATGACTATTCACAAAACCACAAGTGCACATGAAATGGGCCATTTGGGACAGGACCTTAGATCTGCTTAGATAAATTTTTTTACTATTCAGTGAAGAAAAGTTAGTTTAGAATTTAGTTGGGAAAGTGCACAATATTCTAGCATAGGTTGTCCATGGAGGCATTGTATGGTTGCTGTTTTTTGCCCAGTTCAGTGGTGTAACTTTTTTTTTTTTTTTTACCTTGTTTAAACATTATTAAACAAACTTTTATCTTGTTGTTATAAAAATTAAAATAGGTTAAAAAAAAGGGCCAATAATCCTCAAATATTTTCCATGGTAAGAATATTATTATAACATTTTCTTTCAATTATTTTCCCTTTAATTAAAGATGTTCAGACTCTGGAGGAGCTGAGTTTATGTGTGTTGTCTCGACTGGAGGAAGTGGTAAAGGAAAAGCATCACTGGAGGGAGATTACTGAGGCCCAAGTGCAGCTGCTCAGAGACTTTGCCTTCCAGGAGTGGCTTTGTTCCCAGAGTCTGGAGCACTACTATCACACGTGAGTGCACATACACATCATTGTCACATGTCACACAAAACATTAACAACTATGTATAGCTTTCTAGCAGGAGAATGAGAAGAAGGAATTGCATTGTTAGTGATTTCAGAGTTTATTGTTTATTGTGAGTGATAGATGGAAGAATGAGAGGTCTGGTGAAGCCAGGTTCAAGTGCACGCTTAAATGATGAGGATGCTCCTTACCATGTTACTTCTGAGAAAGTACAGCTCCTGTAGTCATCTCTGATGTGTTCGTCAGCTTGATAAATGGCATAGAAAGTCAGGAAGTTTTGCAAATGTCCATTCATCCATCTGTCCTGCCTGTTATTTAATGGCTCTTCCTTATATTTTGACAGCCTGAAGAGCCTGGGCTGCACTACGCTGGATGATCTAGCACAGTTTGACAGCCAGCTTCAACTCTCTCTAGCAGCTTGGGGCTATTACTACGAGGATTACATCAAACTGTCCACAGGCGTGAGGGTCCTCCAGGCATCTAAGGGAAGCAGAGATCAAGACTACGAGATTCAGTTGGTGCACAGCCTTGCTGAGAGGCGTTTGAATGAGAAGTGGTCTTTTGGTATGTATCCTATTGTACAAATTTATTTATTCTTGTTTAAGTAATTTGTCAAAAACAGAGGTCATTTAGCAGACGCTTTTATCTAAAGTGACTTACAAATTAGGAGAATAATAGAAGCAATCAGACCAACAAGAGAGCAAGAGAACAAGTCTCAGTTAGTCTAGCACAGTACACATAGCAAGGTGTTTTTTTTTTGTTTTTTTTTATAAATTAGAGCGAATATAATAGGTAAGTGCAAGTATTAATTGGTCAGGTGCTCAATGCAAAAAAGATGTGTTTTTTGCATACTCAGCTGCTCGAATTGAGATAGGCAGGTCATTCCAACAGCTGGGAACAGTCCAGGAAAACGTCTGTGAGAGTGATTTTGTGCCTCTTTGGGATGGCACCACGAGGCGTCGGTCACTTGCAGAACGCAAGTTTCTAGAGGGCGCATAAGTCTGAACTAGTAAGTTTAGGTATATTGGCACCAATGGTTGTCTTGCAGGCAAACATCAATACCTTGAATTTGATGCGAGTGGCTATTGGCAGCCAGTGCAAACTGATGAAGAGAGGTGTGACGTGGCCTTTCTTTGGCTCGTTGAAGACCACTCTCACTGCTGCATTCTGGATCACTTGCAGAGGCTTGATAGTACATGCTGGAAGGCCCGCAAAGAGAGAATTACAATTAGGGATGCACCGAATGTTCAGTAACTGAATAAGCGAAAAGACCGAATAAACTGTACCGAACAGTGACGTGACACGATCAAATAGCAACCAGCGTAGAGTGAGAGGCGCAATGCAACAAACATGTCAGCAGTGTAGAAGCATTTAAAACTGTCTGAGAAAGACGCAAAAATTTCATTGAGGACCGTTGCACTGCAGCTGTCTTCTAGCCAGGTTTCGTAGGCCTATACTGCATAGAAATTTCCTGTCAGCGCGTTATTTCAGCGGACTTTGCTTTTCCGGTGAGCATGAGTGGTACACAAGCGGAACGCACATTCATAGATCGGAATACTGAGCGGAGCGTCAAACGGCGCAGTGACGAGGAGAGTGAAACATGCGTGCTGAACACTGCGAGGCACGACGCGGCGCGCCATATATATTATTATATGTAGCCTATATTTTCGGTGCATCCCTACTTACATCCCCTCCTTGTTTACAAATCCGAAGTAAGTCCATACAT
>NW_015623456.1:71734-76567 GCF_001515625.1 Sinocyclocheilus rhinocerous | reverse complement strand
GTTTCGTTTAGAAACATAAAATCCAGGTTGTTTGTGGTTAAGTCACTGATTAGAAATGATTTATTTTTTTAGTGAGCGAATGTTTGAGGCACACTGGGTTCCCGCTTGTTCTGTAAACATTTGTGAATGTTGCTGCTATTATAGCGGGGACCCGACACATATCACTGAGATCTGCTATCAGTTGTTTTTGGTTCACCTACAGCAGATAGAGGGTTTGGGCCCTGGCGTTGAGGCAGCGGCCGGAGAGCTCTCACAAGAGGAGGACGACAAGCTGGGCCCACAGGCTTTGGTGGTTGTGGGGCCTGCCGTTTTTTAGTTGATATCTGGGGGATTGCTAGGGGTGGGAATCACCAGAGGCCTCACGATACGGTATTATCACGATACTGTAAACAGGTATGCACTGCTGTGCTACTACAGGTATTTTGAACAGTGCAACTTGAAATTGTACTAAAAAGTTGTGCAGACCCTTCAGCAATTGGGGCATTTGAAAGTAAATTACTGTTAAATTTAAATTAAATTAAATAAAACATGTAGTCTTACATTTAGGGATGCACCGAAATGAAAATTCTGGGCCGAAAACCGAAACAGAAAATGCTTTGTAACGATTATTTATTATTTTTTAAATAATATAAAGTAATTTTTGTAAGCCTTTTTAAATTTAACTCAATTTTAATGATACTGATTAACAGTTGTGCTTGTTAACAGTTAATGCACTCTGAATTAACATGAACTAACAGTGAATAACTGTATTCTCATTAACTAACATTAAGAAAGATTAATAAATACTGTAATAAATGTATTGTTCATTGTTCATTCATGATAGTTAATACATTAACTAACATTAACTAATGGAACCTTATTGAAAAGTGTTACCTTAATATTAAATATCAATATATTATTTTTATTCACTTCTATGTAACAGAATCTGATATAAGTTTTTGTTGTTGTTTTTTTGACTATCCAAATAATGTATAGTCCTACAAAGCTATTATTATCAGAGCATATGAGCAGAGCATAGCGTCACTGAAGGTAGCATTACACCATTACAGCTGAACTAGCCTACACCATGTTACAGCACAGTAGCGCTACTGCAAACCGGAACAAGTAGGCCTATACTGCATAGCAATTTCCTGTCAGCGTGTTATTTCAGCGGACTTTGCTTTTCCGGTGAGCATGAATGGTACACAAGCGGAACGCACATTCATAGATCGGAATACTGAGCGGAGCGTCAGCGTGACGAGGAGAGTGAAACATGCGTGCTGAACACTGCGGGGCACGACGCGGCGCGCCATATATATTATTATATGTAGCCTATATTTTCGGTGCATCCCTACTTACATCCCCTCCTTGTTTACAAATCCGAAGTCCATACATCCGATTTAACACGCGGACGGGGCTTTCCTGATAACTTTCCGCAATGCCGCCCTCTTTATTTTACTAACTTACTGCATGCTGAAGGTGACCCAGCTGACATCACCAGAAAAAACTCAACACCACCATCTAGTGGATTGTAAAGAAATTGATTTTATTATTCTACCAAATAGTATAATAAAAGTTCGATACTTGGCGTCCGTGCATCGATACAGTATTGCCGCGGAAAATATCGCGATGCTGTATCGATTCCCCGCCCCCCACCCCTATTATCCACTACCTGGTGAGAACATCAATAAAAATTTACAAGGAATTTAACATTTGTATAATGTTCATTTAAATGTCAATTGTTTTTGAGGTTTATTACATTTAATTAAAAAGAAGGGGAAAAAACATATAATAGTAATTTAATAGCCATCAAAATATGAATTTGTAGCCTATATCAATTCTCACTGAAGAAAACTCACTGATTTTATTGTCATTTGCAATGTCATGAACTAGGGCTGGGCAGTATGACTATATATCGTTACCGTGTAATAAAGTGTCTGTCATTAGAGATTTTGCTATATCGTGTATTCCGCGGTATGCAAATATATCTACGTAACATAGAACTACTTAAAAGTTATATACACCTTTGAGTGATAAAGAAACATGCATGAATAAGAAAATAAAAAGTGGGACGCACTTGATAGTAAGTTCAATATGCAGTGAAAAAAACTCAATGTGGTGCTCACTCTGACTGACACACACAAAGCACACACTCAGAAAGCACCTCTCTCAGACAGCATGCGATCGCGAATTCGAGACGTGCATGATGTTTAATAAAGTTATTAAGCGCACTGCTGCTCACGCCGACTGACACACAGCTAAAGCGTGCGCACTGAAATCGCCACTCTCAGACAGGATGCGATCGAGAAAACAGATCTCTTTCGTGCTTGAATGGTCAAATGTTACATGTTAAATAAACCTACTGTAGCTGAATAAATTAAAAGTTTATTTTATTATTATATAATACATGCTTTACATTTATTTTCTTTATGGATTTTTTTTTTCAATTGTATTCTTACTTCCAGAACCATATTGTTGCTCAGCTAGGCTTAATCAATAACCCAAAAACCTGATTGGATAATAACAACCTTACCACCAAACCTCTTAATACCACTGCAAAAATGTAACAAGTACATTTCAAGTTGAAATAAAATGGCAAGGAATAAAAAGTTTTTTTTTTTTCTTCTTCAGTTTAAATTGCATTTGAGTAAAGTACAGAACCCCCAAAATAATCCTCATGTATTGATCAAGTAAAATAACTCAAGTATTTTACAGTTCTAGCTGTGACTAAAGTAGAAACAGGTCATCAGTCAACTGGAGCTACATTGCATTGCTTGCTGTTAGGACAGCTTCACTGATTATAATTGGAGCATACTAGATATGTCTATGTTCCATGATGTTTTTGTGAATTATAGCTCGACTCCTTATTAATTTAAGGGCAGCTCTGTGAATGGAATATGCCTTTATCACACTTCGGTGTTTGAAAAGCGGAAGATTCAAATAGTAGCGTAAAAGAACTTCCGCTGCAGCCTCTAACAGCTCAATGGAGCATTGTTGTGGATTATTTATGTAGAATTCAGCACATATACGTCTTCTAAAGACACCAATCTCAGTTTGCAATAATTAATTGAGCATTATGAAATTAAGGAATATGTTGTCACGATATCCCGATGCATATTTCGTGACTTAAACAGGAGCCATACTGTATGTGTATAGGCAATTCTTCACAGTCTGATCACCTTATTTCATTTCAGAACAGTGAGAAAAAAATACAAACAATATATCACATTAATAAGCATTAGAATTAGCAAAAGCTTAAAACATTAATTATGACTAAAGGCTGTATAGAAGGATTAAATTAAAGGTTTAGGGCAAACTTGTTGTGTTAAACATAATGCTCACATTTTTTTCACGCGCTGACTTTATTATGCAATCTCAATTGCATCAAATTGAAGTTGATAAAATAAAGAAATATTTCCAGCCCATAGACGATAATTAAAAATAAGTTTGATCATCTTAATCGTTATATTCTCCGTGATTGCGTGCAACGATTGAATGTCATTATACTGTGAAAAAGAACGGGAGGTTAATCGCAATAAATATAATGCAAAAATAAACAAAATAATATTACAAATAAAATTAAATCAGTCCGAGTATTCCTCTGGCAGTTATTTGAGCTGCGTTCTCTTCATTAATCTGACTGGCAACACTGGCAGCGCTGACAGTCGCATCGCTCAGATAGGCTAATGTTACACATTAAATTGAAGGATGACATGATACATGGTATGGAATTGGTATAAATACGCAATTTTAACATTGACGTTTATTGTGTCAATGTTCAACTAAACTAAATTAGTTTAATTTTCTTCACAAAACTGGCATCTGTCCATTGACAATAAAGCTGGCGGAAATTCCTTTACGCTAATCGGAGCCGGATGCGACACGTGGACTGTAAAAAATGCAGTAAACCGATGCCTCGTTGAGAAAATGCTGACGTTATCGTTAGCCAGCTAGATGGCCCTGGTGTTGCCAACTCGAAATCTGATTGGTTAAAGCAACGATTTCATTGCCATTGATTTAAGCTAACAGACGCCTGCACTGTTGATTCTGAAGGCCTTAAGGCAGATTTCTTTGACTTTTCACTGCTGTCCATTGACAATAAAGCAGGCGGAAATTCCTTTACCCTACTAATCGGAGCCGAATGTGACGACAGGTGGACTGTGATAAAGGCCTATTATAAGCATTTTTTAAAACTGGGTGCAATAGACCTTAGTCAGGATGACACCAGTAATTTACGGAGTAATTTTAACAAAATAAGAGAGATCATACAAAATGCATGTTATTTTTTATTTAGTACTGTCCTGAGTAAGGTATTTGACATAAAAAATGTTTACATTTAGTCCACAAGAAGAAAAATAGCTGAAATTATAAAAATAACCCCATTCAAAAGTTTGGGAACCCTTGGTTCTTAATACTGTGTGTGGTTACCTGGATGATCTACAACTGTTTTTTTGTTTTGTGATGGTTGTTCATGAGTCCCTTGTTTGTTCTGAACAGTTAAACTGAGCACTGTTCTTCAGAAAAATCCTCCATGTCCTGCAGATTCTTCAGGTTTCCAGCATCTTTTGCATATTTGAACCCTTTCCAGCAGTGAAAGCAGTGAAAACTTTTTGAATTTGAAGATAAATTGTACTTAATTTGTCTTCCGGGAAACATGCAAGTATCTTCTAAGGCAGTACTAAATGAAAAAAAAAAAGGATATTTCAACAAAATATGACAAATGTAGTCATCTTCATCCTGTTCAAAAATGTTCACCCCTGGCTCTTAATGCATTGTGTTTCCTTCTGGAGCATCAGTGAATGTTTGAACCTTTTTTAATAGTTGTGTTTGAGTCCCTCAGTTGTCCTCAGTGTG
>NW_015623456.1:65460-71660 GCF_001515625.1 Sinocyclocheilus rhinocerous | reverse complement strand
GTATTAAGAACCAAGGGTTCCCAAACTTTTGAATGGGGTTATTTTAATAATTTCAGCTATTTTTATTTTCTTGTGGACTAAATGTCAACATCTTTTATGTAAAATATCTTACTTAGGACAGTACTAAATAAAAAATAACATGCATTTTGTATGATCTCTCTTATTTTGTTAAAATTATTCACAGATTCAGCAAGGGGTTCCCAAACCTTCGCATGCCACTGTATATACACACAAAAAGAAAAACAAGTAGATAGAATAGAAAAAAATAGAAAGCTAGTGTTAGTTTTTTTTTTTTATATAAAAAAAAAGAAGATAAATAGATAAAGTAGAATTAAAATAGAATAGAAAGTGCTAGAGTTAGAGGGTCAACTAAAGATGGAACAGATGTGTTTTTAGACGTTTCTTGAAGATGGCAGGTCATTCCACCAGGAGGGAACAGTTAATGAAAAAGTCTGTGAAAGTGATTTTGTGCCTCTTTGAGATGGCACAATAATGCGTCGTTCACTTGCAGAACAGAACGCAATTTATAGTTGATTTATAGTTATTTTCAATGCACTCTCATTACAAAAGAACTTCATTGTTGTTTATTTAATTCTAAGTTTTTGTTAAAAACTAAAAACAAAATGAAAAATAATTTGTTTATAATCTCTGCACAGGAGATTGGTGTTGTTTCCAACAAAAATTAGTTGAAAAATATCGGCATATCGGATATCTGCAAAAATCCGATATCGTGCATCCCTAATAAAAATAGTATTCTGTGCTATATACAGTAAGTCTTCTGAAGCCATATAATAGTTAATGAACAGGCAAAAATGTAATGTCCCTTATGAAGCATATATTCAGATATGGCCAGATCTGAAAAATTAATTAAGCAAGTGAAATAATAAAACGTTGTTAGCTTGTGTATTTTTCAAAGCATTTTAAAATATTTAAAAATTTCATTTACCTGCTTAACATGCAGAGACAACTGTAAATAAACCAGTCATCAGCTGACTGTGACAAAAAAACAAACAAAAAAAAAAAAAACAATGTAAAAACTGCAGACTGAAAAATCAAAGCAACCAGTTTCAGACAATTGGAGTATTTGGGAAAACTTGTTTGAAAACAGTCATTATATTTGCACTTCCATTGATTGGTGCTACTGATGCATAAATTAAATTTACATTACATTTACATTTACACTTAGTCATTTAGCAGACGCTTTGATCCAAAGCGACTTACAAATGAGGACAATAGAAGCAATCAAAACTAACAAAAGAGCAACAATATATAAGTGCAAATGACAAGTCTCGGTTAGCCTAACGCAGTGTAGCAAGGTATATTACACACACACATATACACACAAATAAAAACAAGTAGATAGAATAGAAAAAATAGAAAGCGAGTGTTTTTTGTTGTTTTGTTTTTATAAAAAAAGAAGATAAATATATAAAGTAGATTTAAATAGAATAGAAAGTGCTAGAGTTAGAGGGTCAACTAAAGATGGAACAGATGTGTTTTTAGACGTTTCTTGAAGATGGCAGGTCATTCCACCAGGAGGGAACAGTTAATGAAAAAGTCTGTGAAAGTGATTTTGTGCCTCTTTGAGATGGCACAATAATGCGTCGTTCACTTGCAGAACAGAACGCAAGCTTCTAGAGGGCACATAACTCTGAAGTAATGAATTTAGGTATAGGGGTGCAGAGCCAGTGCTAGTTTTGTAGGCAAACATTAATGCTTTGAATTTTATGCGAGCAGCTGATTCAATTTCTGACAGGAATGAAAATGAGGCTGTGAGGAATAGAAATACAGGGTGTTTAATGGATTGTGCTGTTGTTTAACAACATAATTGTTGAGGTGATGAAACATCTTTCCAAAATACTTTCAGTAGACAAAAAAATCCATAGCATAATTATGGAAATTGTGAAAATTACATGTAATCCACAACCTCTATACAACGCATACCATTGTAAAAGACTGTAAGTTTATCCCACACTGCCTCCTTTTCATCTGCATAAAATTTAATATGGCGTCTGCCCTGACTAGGAAATATGAGGTGACATCATTATCTTTAAGCATTGCACATTAAGACACATAATGCCAAAAGCTCAGATGAGTCTTACCACTGCAATTTTGTTTATCCTAATAATTTAATTTGTAAATCGATAGAAACATAATTAGCAATTTGTGTTTGCTCAGTGGTGCTTACTAACTATTATTGCTAATACGTAATTGGGTTTAAGGATTTGTTCTAAGTAATTTGTTTTTAGTTTTATTTATTCCTGGATTTGAATTGTTCCAAACCTGAACACTAAATATTTGCTTGGTTATTTTGGAAGCTGACTTCATTTGATTTGAAACATCGAGCCAATGTCTAGCCAGCGTAAATGCCTGACCTCATTGATGCTCCTGTGTCTTGTTGAACATTTCATTTTAAAAGCATGGAAAAAAGCTGAAATATCAGCTTACACTTCCACTAAATATTGGTATATGGTTACAGAGATTTGAAAGTTGATTTTCAATTGGTCCTGAAGGTGTTCAGTGGGGTTCAGGTCTATTCTTTATGGAGGCCAGTGAAGTTCTTCCACAGCAGACTCAGAAAACCATATCTGCATGAACCTCTCTTGGGGTATTGTCATATTGGAATAGAAAAGTGTCCTGTTCAAGCTGTTGCAACTAAGTTGAGAGCACACAAAGAATGGCATTGTGTGGTGTAGCATTAAGGTTTGTTCTCACAGAAATGTGACCGCGAGGTAGCAAGACAGCTGCTTTTGGTTTCGGATGCAGCCAGAGTAAAAAGTTCTGTTATTCTAAGGTATTCTTGAATGAATACTGAAAAATGACTACAATCCATATTTGCCCAGTTAATTAATCAAACATTAATTAGATTACTCTAGGCTTTAATTAATTACTCTAGGCTTCTAGGCAGGCCTACAGTGTGCACAAAGAAATACACTTACGTACATGCATACACAATATGGTTGTTTTTGCATAACAGAAAGTCAATACTGTTCTCACATCAATTTTTTTGCACACTCATTGTTTTATTTTCTTTCTGTTGAGTATCAACTGCTTATATCAGGTACACTGACTCATAACAATCTACTTCAGATTTGGGTGTGCTTAAAAAGGGTTCTGCGGGTCTTAAAAGGGTCTTTAGTTTGCCCTTTCACAATTTAGGCTAAGGCTTTAAAAGGTCTTAAATCAGAACAGAAAATACTAAATTCATAAATTGGCATTAAATGTTGCATGCATTGCTAAAAACTGTTCCTCTGTATTTTTGTCTTGCTTTCCAATACAAATATCTAAACATCTTTGAATCAAGATATTTTTAGATTCAAAATGAAGATATGAGTTCTTGTTTTCTGAGAAATTTAACACAATTGAGTTTAACACAAGAACATCAGAACAGAAAATACTAAATTCATAAATTGGCATTAAATGTTGCATGCATTGCTAAAAACTGTTCCTCTGTATTTTTGTCTTGCTTTCCAATACAAATATCTAAACATCTTTGAATCAAGATATTTTTAGATTCAAAATGAAGATATGAGTTCTTGTTTTCTGAGAAATTTAACACAATTGAGTTTGTTTAACACAAGAAAAAATATCTTTCAATGAGATATGAAAACTTGTTTTCCTTTTGAATTAAATTGATTTTCTGAGCCCATTGGTAGTTATTTATTTATTTATTTTTTAAATCATAAACTCACTTCATTTGGATAATTTTCACAGAAAACAGGACTTTAATTTTGTCTTTTTGCTTCCCAAGTAAATGTATCTTGATTTTAGGAATTTTTAGACATTTGCAGTTATTTTCATATTATAGTGTTTGTGAGCAGAGCTAATCAAGCCTTAAGCTTTTTTTTTTATTCTTTTTTTTTTTTTTGTAAAATGAATTTTAAAAAAAGAAAGAAAGAAAGAAAAGTTATGAAGAGATGTGTTGGAAGTTGTATTTTCAAAACGTTGAAGTGTTGATAATACAACTCATTGCCTGCACTTTAGATGTACATTTAGAAAACATACTGATACATTGTGTTCCTTAAATTTTTGTTAGTTGGTACTAAAATGGTCTTTAAAAGTCATCTCCTATATTAATTCCATGCGCATTTAGTCAAGCAGCAAATGAGGTTTACAGTCTGTGTGCACTGAATTTATTTAATACACGAATTTCACAATTTGAGTTGAATTACTGAAATAAATGAACTTTTCCACGACATTCTAATTTATTGAGATGCACCTGTACATGAGATTTGAGGTATACTTCCCTGTTGATCACATCAACTCTTTGTTTATGGTGGCTGAAAGTACTCATCTACTTTTATCATGTTTTGCTCCTCTGATTTGTTCTCAAATAAATGTCCTATTTGTTAAATCAGAGAGCAAAATAAAAAATGAAATGGTGTTAAATTATTTCATGATAATGTGATTTATATGAAGTTTGTTTTAATGTCTCACCTCTCAGCAGGAGCTCTGATATTTGGCTGTACCATTGCCCTGTGCTTTCTGATAAGGGACCTCATGTTTTACGTGATTGGTAAGTCAATCACTTTATACCATTATTTTAAAGCTTAATTATGTAGTTCCAAAATGTGATAACACAAATATTTTATTTGTTAATAAATAACATGATCTATGATACATACAGTATCATAATCATATGGGATGAAATTAGTCTCAAATTTATTAACAAATGCGTGCACAATTATCCATGAACTTGATTAATGTTGCAAATGTATCTTACTATCCACAACCAAATGTCTGTCAACTTGTGTCTGTGAAATTCAGAATTACATGAATGTGCAGCGGTTTGTACAAATAGAGACATGTTTGTGAATACAGATGTTTTCTTTTGCATTAGTGTATCAGAATTTGTGCATGTAACAAGGAAGATGTGCATTTGTGGATCAAGTGGCACGCGTGCATTCGTTGGCATCTTTTCTGAGTCAATCCTATTTGATTCATTTGGATTTTTAGCCTATACTTTCTTTTCGCAGTTTTCAGCATTTCACAACCCACACACAAACAACTACCAATTAACAAGACCCAGCGCTATTCATTAATGTCTACCCATCGATAAGAAAAATTTGTCTCTGTGAAATTCAGAATTGCATGAATGTGCAGCATTTTGTTCAAAGTTTACAGAGACATGTTTGTGAATACAAATGTTATATTTTATATTAAAGTATCATGATTTGTGCATGTAGCGATTAAAGGGTTAGTTCACCCAAAAATGAAAATTATGTCATTAATTACTCACCCTTATGTCGTTCTAAACCCGTAAGACCCGTCATCTTCGGAACACAAATTAAGATAGTTTTGATGAATTCTGAGAGCTCTCTGACCCTCCCATAGACAGCAATGTAATTACCACGATCAAGGTCCAGATACTTACTTTTACTTTACTTTTAGTCATTTAGCAGACGCTTTTATCCAAAGCGACTTACAAATAAGAAAAAGTAATTAAAACTAAAAGCTAAAACTCTATAAATACTATATATATACACACATTTAAGAAAATAAAAGAAATTAAATAAAAATGACAAATGCATACAACAACATTTCAAAACTATACATTTAAATGAAAACAAAAAAATAAAGCTAAAAACAATTCAAAAATATTAAAAGAACAAAAGGTATGAGTATAATAATGATTCTAACATAACACTAAGCCAAACACCAAAAAAACTACTACATGTGTATGTACAGCCACACACATATACATATACATGTACATATATATAAATACATTAAATATATATATATATTATTTCATTTCCATTTTGTATGTTGAAGTACTGAAATAAATCAAATTAAATAAAACTAAAACTTAATAAAAAAAACTATATAGACATAATAAAAAAACTAATAAAATGACAACATGACTACAACTGTAACTAAAACTAAAATAGATAACTAATACAAATCAAAGTACATTAGTTCATCAGTAATCCTAAAAAAATAACACTGAGGCAAACACACATGCTAAAATAACAACAACTTACTGACACAGTAAGAAATGGTTATAAAAAACTGAAACAGAAGTGAAACAAGTAGTAGGAAAGAGGAGAAATAAAAAGCGATACTTATCCTTTGCCGGTGTCCTGCCCGGTGGAGTACTACTCGCATTTATACTATATGTACTTTTTTAACGGTCGAGTAGTACGTTCAAATTCAAATGTAGTACCTACTAAGCAGTATGCGATTTCGGACGCACCCAT
>NW_015623456.1:63767-65438 GCF_001515625.1 Sinocyclocheilus rhinocerous | reverse complement strand
TGTTTAGCGCTCCGCGATGTTCATCTCAGCTTATTCTGGGTCCGAATAAAACATCAGATCATGCACAGACTATCCTGTCTCTTTGAATTTAAATCTATATTTATTCGCTCTTGAAAAGAACACACTGAACACACTTGCCCGAAAAAGTGCGGGGGACGAATTTACGTGATATTAAAAGTGGGGGGACACGTCCCCCGCGTCCCCCGCGTAATCTACGCCCCTGCTCTAGATGGTTTATTGAACTTGTTCTAACTTAACTTGTGTGAATACACACAATATATAAAGTTTGACAAACAAGCACTTTGTGACGGTACCTTGTTTTTTTTTCTATAATTTAATGGCACGTTGTCAGTTATTCCTTATTATTATTATTAGTAGTAGTAGTAGTAGTAGTAGTAGTATTAGTATTAATATTATTATATTTAAGGGCTGCCCCGCTAAAGATTTCTCTAGTCGACTAGTAGTCGCTTATTTAAGCCATTAGTAATCACACGTTCATATTAATTTAATTACTCGAATACTGTACTAAACCAATAAGCTTTTAATAGGCTATATAGCCTATAAGCTTGCCGGCTGAAGTAATGACTATGAATGTGTTAAGGGAAAATAGCAAGGAGATATTTTAATTATTTATTAATAGCCATAACTAGTATTTTCTAGCCAGTGTCAGCTGCAAAGATAAGAAGCATGTCGGCTGTCTGTCTGTCGTCCATGCCTAAATCTGCCTGTCAGGGAGTTGGAGAGAGATGAGGCGAGGACGTCTGGGCTTTATTAGAAGTAAAATGAACAAAATGAACAAAAACTACCCCGAGTGGGGAAAAATAGGCAGGCAGGCAGGCCAGGCCAGGACAGGGCACAGCACAGCAAGACAAGGCAACAGGAACATACCACATAGACGACAATACTCTCAGACATTAATACAACGAAACAGCACAGGACTGCAGACACAAGGAGAATAAATAGGGAGACGAACGAGGAGGTAACGAGGGAGACACAGGTAGAGTAACTAAAACAATAATGAGATAACAAGAAGGGTGGGGTAAGACAATAGACCGGAGAGCACATGGAACCAACAAACACACAACAAGCCATGTGCTCAAACAAACAGTGACATCTGGTGGCCAACTAGGGCACACCAGCAGAACCATGACACTGCCACTAGCTGCGTTTACATGGACCCAAATAATCCGATCGTAATAGGGCTAGAAGCACAATCAGAATAAAAAAAGTCACATGTAACCACGTCAATCGGATTGAATTGGCCAGATCCGATTAAAATTTAGATCGGATTGTAAGAGGTGGTTTCTTCCATTTGTAATCCGAGTGAGAGGACATGTAAACGCTTGATCGGATTGAAAACTGAAACTGGAAAGTACTGCGCATGTGCAGTGACGTAAAAATACCGTAATGATGTATGACACACAGAACGAGCTGTTCTTCCTGGTGAATAAAGTGTCATAAATGAGTGTCCCGTCATTCTAAAATTCTGCTTTCACTCGGCGTCTGTGAAGTGGAGCAGGTCAACGTCCACCAGTCATTGTTTAAGACTCTCATCAACAGACGACTGGTTTTGGGTGCAGGAAGGGGCACTTTATAAAGCAGTAAAAGTAAGCAGCACAGCACAACAGTTCATGTGCTGGTCGTCGCCTAATTAGGACCCGAAGTAGATAA
>NW_015623456.1:50792-63701 GCF_001515625.1 Sinocyclocheilus rhinocerous | reverse complement strand
ACACTTGATCGGATTGAAAACCGAAACTGGAAAGTACTGCGCATGCGCAGTGACGTAAAAATAGCGTAATGATGTATGACACACAGAACGAGCTGTTCTTCCTGGTGAATAAAGTGTCATAAATGAGTGTCCCGTCATTCTAAAATTCTGCTTTCACTCGGCGTCTGTGAAGTGGAGCAGGTCAACGTCCACCAGTCATTGTTTAAGACTCTCATCAACAGACGACTGGTTTTGGGTGCAGGAAGGGGCACTTTATAAAGCAGTAAAAGTAAGCAGCACAGCATAACAGTTCATGTGCTGGTTGTCACCTAATTAGGACCCAAAGTAGATAAATATTGTTACAAATATATATTAGCTCTTTATCTTTCAATGCCGTCCGACTATTCTCAGTCCTTGCATGGGCCCATGGAAAGAATTATGAACATTAAGCCAATTATCTGTTCACAAACTTCTTCCAAGTTTATTATTACATTCATACATTATATAGTTGCATTGCAAGGGGTGGTGCAGTGCTTCATCCAATGAGATATGGTTTACATATGGGTGGTACACAAGCCAAGAAATATACATTATATAAAATGGAAGTATGGCCAGGAAGTTCTGACCATATTAGGAGCACCGCTGGCAAAAGGATACCTCAACTCTAAGCAAAAGGACAGACCGAACTCAATAACCTGGGGCGAAGGAAACCCCCACCATCTTTCACCATTTGAACCCTAAGAAGAAATATACCTACATGTGCATGCGTGTCTACATTGAGATAGAGAGTAGAGAGAGAGAACACAGAAGGGAGGAGGGAGAAGCACAAGGGGAGAGAAAGGGAGGGTAAGAGAGAGAGAGAGCACAGACAGGCAAGCTCACAGAAACATCTGGCAGAGAGCATGATATAGTTTAACAGTTCCCCCATTTGTTTATATAATAAACACCATAAAGGCTTTCTGCCCAATTCCCCTTCTCTTAACATTCAATCAACATTTTTCTTATTCCACTTAAAATCAGCGCATTTAACAGTTCTAGTCATCAAGGCACTTACGAGCATCCTTTATCAACTTGTAAATCAAGACAAAAATCATTCTGAGTATTCGCTACTTCCCTTGCCTATAATTCCTAAGCATTCCTAGACAGATTCAGTAAACCTTCATCAATTTATCAATCAACCTTTATCATCCGCCTTATTATGAGGGTTATGTGCAACATGATATTCCTACTATAACACACTTTCCCTTTTCTACATAATCTGTTTGTTTTGCAGTGCAGGTAACTGTAGGCCTTGTAGCTTTTCCTTGGCCTCAATCTTAACAATATGGTTGGCTGGTCACTACCACATATTCATAGCAAATATATGGTATATCTTCATCATCTAGCCAGTTTTCCTCACCCATATTTACAAGGAAATATGTACAGGTGAGCAGGCTTTCAATACAGCCAGGCATATGACCCGTTTTTCAGTATTACTGCCTAATAATTTTAGTAATATTCTTGCAAGTTCTAGGTTCATTCACATAATTCTTTATCAAAACATAATATATTAGATTGCAAAAATTTCAATACTTTGCATTACATTGTTCACATCTTTGGTTTCTAAAAGATTATGAATACCTCTATATCCCCAACCGGATATCCTTAATGTAACTATGAGACCTTAACCAGGACAGTCAGATTTGGGCCAATATAAGAACTAACCCCTAATGCCACCAGGACTTCTGCTGGGTTGAGGACTTACTACAGCTCTCAGGCTTTTAATGTCAGGAGGCCTTCTAGATGTGGTCAAATTTTTTCACTCGTATAATTCATGCTACCCTTTTAGTTTTAGTCTGTGTTATTAATGTATCTAGTGTAAAAATCAAGTTAATCAAACAAATTAACTTTTAAAGTCTATCAATACTATAGACCTATGCAGTAACTTGAGTCAGCTAAAACAACAACATTATCAGTTATTTCAAACAAATAGACAAAAAATTTTCTTTTGATAAATCTAAACCACATCGTAATCTCTTCATTCCATGCTGTATCAGAATGAGGTCAGGATCAGAATGATTTAATCAGTCTCTCTTGCATTCTCCTTTTTCTGCTAAACACTGAGTTGCTCCTCAATCTTTCCTTGATTCTAGCAGGCTCTTTATCAGTTAAAGCAAACAGCGGGCTTTTAAGCCACCAGTTGAGTTTGCTCATTCTCCTCGTTGGTCCCCCTAGGGGACACTTCTGCCCCTGCCAGGGTTAAAGGCACACCTGGTGTGAACTCAGGATGTTCCTCCTTTCAACAACGTTAAGGGAACACCGAAGCCATGTATCTCACTCTGTCACTCGGACAGTCCAGATTAGCGGAGTAAACCATCCTTGATATCAGAAGAACTACTTCTACCTGTGAAAGGAGATCTTAAAATGCTTTTGTTAGAGACAGCACATGTTTACTCATCACCCAGTCGATCCTTACTGCAGTGACCTGTGAAGACTAAATTCATGTGGACGAAATTTTTCTGGGAAACACTCAGCCCACCTTTAACATGTTAACAAGCACAATGTATTTAACATTTGACACAGAATCAGTTTGATGAAGTCCATCATGACGTCCTGAAAAGGAAAAAAAAGTTAAGTGTGGGGTGGACAGGGCAAGCCTTCTTGCTCTGCCTTCCCATGTTTTACCCTGCGCAGGTGTGGCACTTTTTCTTTCTGCCACAAAAATATCCAGGCCAGGATAATTAGCCAAATTAATCCATAGCCATTATTTTATCGGGCATAATCTACCTTGTGTGCCCGCTTAGAAAATTTAGAAACAGCTGTTCATAGCAGTTTGTCTGCCTTGGTGCACCATCACTCACAAACTTTCACACACTCTCACACCCACCTCTGGCCAGAGCATAATCTCTTTTTGTCACTGCCTCCGCAGACAGCAAACTGAATGGGGAATGTACAGTATGTTGTTAGGGTGGAATACCACCAAGTCTACTCGAATAAAACAATTTCGGTAAGGACAGAAGCTACTAAACGTAGGCACCGTGGCATTCCCCTTGTGACAGTGTCTATACGTTGGACTAAAACAGTTGGAAGATGTCCATCACAATGGGGTTGAATTTCACATCGCGTTCATAAACCCCAAATTTTTCAATATTTTGTCAAAATAATCTTTTAGGCCTAGGCATGCCATTATTGAAAAAAACAATTTTAATTTCTGAGATATAATTCATCTGTGTACTTTAGTTTTGTCTTTACTAGTTGTTCTGTTGCTCATGAGCTGCTCTAAAAAGATTGGAGAAATCCACATAATCTTGGATCCATGGCCAATAACACTAACATCATGTAACCGCAGTCTCTGGGTATGACAGCATTTGTGATTTGACAAGTTTGGAATTTTAAAACTTAAATTCAGCCCTAAGAAATATCTATTTAACCAAGATGGAGTGACCAGTATCATTGCTTTGCCATCTATATGTTGTACTTGGACACTTTGTGTCCCTCTACTCCCCTATTTTTATTTTTATTTTTTTTAAGGAATCCTGTAACGTCTATGTTTATCAGCTTTACAAGAAGCTCTGTCTTAAATCAGAGTCTAAACTCTCTCTATATTTCACAGCAATTCCTCTCTATGCTAAATCCAGTTTTAGTTTAGGTTTAGCTGATTGAGAAATCAAGCAAACAGTTAATTTCTTTCATAGGGTTGGACTGGTGCCTATTAAAAGAAAGCAGTGTTGTTAGTTGAACAGATAACAAAGAACTGCTATAAGACCAGTGAATTATCAAGTTGCAAATGAATATGACAAATCTAAATCTGAGGCGGTCTCTGTAGTGATCATTGTATATGCAATACCTGCCCACGAGGGAAGAGATAAAAGTCTCTGATATCATCAGTCAGTTAAAAAAGTTTTGGCTTCCGGTCTGTTACTTGGTGAGGAGGATCTGGTGGGGCATCGGGAGTTTTGACTCGGGATGCAGTTATCTTCCTCTCTGCCTCTCATGGCAGATTTTTCATGTCTGCATTGTTTCTCAGTCTTTCTCCATTCTAGCTCCTCCCAGAAGTGTCAGATTCCTCTTACAGGGGGTGTAGCCGATCGCCCATCAGCTTCTGTTCTCCACAGCCATAATGCCTCTTTCTTCATGTTGTATCGCCCATTGGCAGCTGTCCCAGAAGTCGTCTAGTTTCTTCTATAAAATGAACACTCAAGAGAACCGCATTGTAAACTTTGACCACAACTGCATATAAGCAATCTGTGCTATGGTCAGTCATCCTGTGCAACTGTCCAAAATTAAAGAAATCTCATCCAGTTCTTTGTTATTTTAATAAGCAAGTTCTTCTTTGCGGGAAAAGAGCAAGCAATGTATTCTTTACAAAATGCAGAAAAGAGCAGTAACCTATTCTGTCTGATCTGAGCATATCATACTCCTATAATCTTTATAAATACATCAGCATTGTATTATAACTTCAGACTGAAATCTTGTAAATAGTATACCAAATGTGACAACCAAAGTCAAGAAAAATTAATTTTCTTCTTTTTTTTTCTTTTTATTATTAGCTGAATACGTTTAAAATAGTCACTCAATCTTGGCTGAACAATCTTGTTCTCATTGATCACAATACACAAGTTATTTTAGTTAAAACAAACTAAAGTCTCAATCTCCGCAATATATCACATTTCAGGCTGTCCCCCAGGGATAACGGACCCAAACTTCACACTTAAAGATAAGATGTAATGCAAGCTATCTCTTTGAAAACATCTATTTAACATTATATTATTGGTTGATTCATCAATATAATTCTCTTGTGGCTCCCACTTTTCATATAAAGTTGCCTTTAACATTTCAGAGCCAATACATAACTCAAATGTCCTAAAAAAAATCAGCCAAATCATCTAAATACAGTTGTACATTTCTGCTCTATACATTGTCATCCATCTAATCAACAGTACTGTCCTAATTTTGGCTTTGTTGGTGACTGACAATGCCTTTTAAAAATAGCAGCGCATTGATCTAACACAGCTGAGAGAGAACAAAGCAAGAGTAGATTCATTTCAAAACTTCACTAAATCCAAGTGAACTTAGAATGGCAAATAGCCATTAGTTGAATGTGTACTAAACAATTTGCTGAAACATACTACTCTGCTGTTTCACCCATCCTGTCCAGATCAAGGGACATAGACAATTAGAAGACTGCGATTTAGCAATTTATTTGTTTTAGTGCCTTGCAAGGACTTCACAATACCAACTCTCAAATCATTTAAAAATCATTCAATCTTGGAAAGACTGAGAATATGTCAATGTGAGAACAGGTAACAAAGATAGCTTTTCACGAAGCGTCCATTCGCTTTTTACGAATGAGTAATGAAATAGGTATCTTTTGCAAAACATCTATTCTCCTTCCCACATATAAATCGTGAGGATAACCTGCAGATTAACAGTCGGTCGCGACCCGATACTGTTCTTCCCGTATGTCTTACACAGTACGAGGATAACCCACGTGAGTCCAAATTCACGGCACGAAAATATGAACAATTTCTTAACAGACAGTAAGAATAATTCATTAAAGATTATTTCTCACCTGTCTGTAGGTTCCCGGAAAGATCGAGCCCCCATTTATTAAAAATATATATTAGCTCTTTATCTTTCGATGCCGTCCGACTATTCTCAGTCCTTGCAGGGCCCATGGAAAGAATTATGAACATGAAGCCAATTATCTGTTCACAAACGTCTTCCAAGTTTATTATTACATCCATACATTATATAGTTGCATTGCAAGGGGTGGTGCAGTGCTTCATCCAGTGAGATATGGATTACATATGGGTGGCCTGTTACTTTGCTTACATGATGGAATATCATACATCTCACAAGTTATTTTGCCAAAAAACGACATGAAACCAAATTCAAGGTTATTTGGGCTAGAAGTGGGTTACACATAGCCGGACTAGGCCTTTATCTGTTCTATACTTAACCGAGACGTTGAAATGACGGCTATTGCTTGCTGGGTTAGAAGAAATATACCTACATGTGCATGCGTGTATACATTGAGATAGAGAGAGATAAAACTAAAGAGAGTAGAGAGAGAGAACACAGAAGGGAGGAGGGCGAAGCACAAGGGGAGAGAAAGGGAGGGTAAGAGAGAGAGAGCACAGACAGGCAAGCTCACAGAAACATCTGGCAGAGAGCATGATATAGTTTAACAAATATCAAGTGTGCTTTTTAAAACAGTATGCAACATTCATGCAGTGTGCGCATGTCAAAAAATTAAATCCGATCAGAAGCTTGTGACATAAATGCACACATCAACCCGATCACTTTATTTAGCGTTCATGTAAACACTATGTTCAGATTCGTTATTTAGAATGAATTCAATCCTGATGGAAGCAAAAAGTGTCCATGTAAACGTAGCTACTGTTGTCTGATGTTTAACTGAAATACAATGAATTATTATTATAATTTTGTAAATATTTGGGGTTTCAGCTGATCCACAGATCTTATGAAAATATAAAGCAGCTCAAATGAATGAAACGGTGATGTAAAACAGCTCTGCTCTGGGGTCCCTGAAAGTGTTTGTCATAATTTTGTTTGGCAAACAGTAACTTAAGGGCGCTTTCACTCTTGGTTCGCTTGCCTGGTCCAAACCCGAGTTCGATTGCTCCCCCTTCCCACTGCAAATGCTCTAAAGAACGCTGAAGGCGAATGAACTGTACCCCAGACCACCCTTTTTAAGCGGACTCGGGTACGGTTCGCGGGTGCGCACCCGAGTTCGAAAGACAGCGTTCACATCATCCAAACGAACCGAACTCTGACGTCAATCGAACCCGGGTGCGCACCAAAAGTGCTAGAGTTAAAGCACCCTTAATCTTTTCCGTGTTTTAGTTCGATCAAATATTAGCTACAGTTATATGTAGAGCTATTATATTTGAACGGGCAGAGGAGAATAGCCAAACCAAAACAAAATAATACACTACACAAACCATTAATAAAACCACAGACAAATGGAATGCACTCGTCTGGGCTAGTGCCATCTAGTGGTCACTGATTTTCTTAGGCTCAGCTACTTAGGATCGCAAACTATTTGTGTGTGGACTGTGCAAGTCTAAAAGGGCGGAACGAAAGTCTCAAAATTCAAATGAATCAAATAGAATCGACTCAGAAGTGATGTCAATGAATGCACGTGTGCCGCCTGATCCACAAATGCACATCTTAATCGGTACATGCACAAATCATGATACTTTAATACAAAATATAACATTTGTATTCACAAACATGTCTCTGTTTGAACAAAATGCTGCACATTCATGTCATTCTGAATTTCACAGACACAAGTTGAAAGGCATTTGGTTGTGGATAGTAAGATACATTTGTGAATTTTTCTTATCGATGGATAGATGTGCAGACATTAATGAATAGCGCTGGGTCTTATTAATTGGTAGTTGTTTGTGAGTACACTCTAAAAAATGCTGGGTTAAATACAACCCAGTGCATGGGTAAAATAGGGACAAAACCCAGCAATTGGGTTGTTTTGACCCAGTGGTTGGGTTGCTACCCAGAAGGTTGGGTTAAACATTTAACCCAACCGCTGGGTCAAAACAGCCCAATTGCTGGGTTTGTCCCTATTTTACCCAGCACTGGGTTGTATTTAACCCAGCATTTTTTAGTGTAGGTTGTGAAATGCTGAAAACTGTGAAAAGAAAGTCTCAAAATCCAAATGAATCAAATAGGATTGACTCAGAAATGATGCCAACGAATGCACGTGTGCCACTTGATCCACAAATGCACATCTTCCTTGTTGCATGCGCAAATTCTGATACACTAAAGCAAAAGAAAACATCTGTATTCACAAACATGTCTCTATTTGTACAAGCCGCTGCACATACATGTAATTCTGAATTTCACTGACACAAGTTGACAGACATTTGGTTGTGGATAATAAGATGCATTTGCCACATTTATCAAGTTCATGGATAATTTTGCATGCATTTGTTAGTAAATTTGAGACTAATTTCATCCCATATAATCAGTCTTATAAATTTTCTGGGGTGCACATAAGTTTTTCAGCCTGGTTCTCAAAAGAGCACCTGGAGATTTGGTTTTGCACATAGTGTGACCCATTAAATATAACTAAAAAAAAATTATAGTGACAATAATATTATTTAAATAAAATAATAAACAAAATAATAAAGTGTGATAATACTATTATATTTTAAAATAAAAAGGGAGCATTAAATAAAAATACAATAATTTTATAGTAAACTTAAAAATAAAATACTAATATTTATGTTTTTTGCATTAATAATGATTAAATGATTTTTCATCATTTTCAAACTTTAGTTTATGTGTTAAGTTTATGCGCTGGTGGGTTAAGCGCTGCCGATTGAAGAGCGTCAGTGAATGAAATGGCAGTTTTGCTTTGTGCTTTGAAAACGGCAGCGGATAGCCTAGATTTATGCTCACTGTTCGAATAGAAATCTTATACAGTATTACAGTTTGTCGATCTAAAATTGTAATTGATCAAATAAGCGGTCTGAACTTATTTACACAGCGCAATTTTTATTTTGGGCGCACCTGCGTACCACTTATGTGCACCCCTGGAAATGTTATTATTTTGACAGTTGTTTAATTATTTTAAGTTATTTTCCTTAGACTTTTTGCCAGTATGACATATGTGTTTATATTTCCAAAAAATAATTGACTGCCATTTTTTTTTTCATGAAACACAAAAGAAATTTTTTTTATGACATTTACATAGCTCATTACTATCCAGCAAACACATGCAGGGACCAGGCTCTGTCAGGCACTAGAAATTACAAAAAAGCTCCAATTGCACTATAATTGCACTATATTCAGAATCTACTGCAGCCAGACAGCTTTGTATGAACAACAGAACAAAATTTTGGACTCTATTTACAAATTTATGTTTGATCCGGTCCGGGTTGTTAATGATCAATGAATGTTAATGATTCAATTGATTATTTGATAATTGTAGATTATTTGCCATTAATAATTTAAAGGGATAGCTCACCCAAAAATGAAAATTCTGTCATTAATTACTCACCCTCATGTTGTTCCAAACCAATAAGACCTTCATTCATCTTCAGAACACAAATTAAGATATTTTTGATGAAATCTGTGAGCTTTCTGACCTTGCATAGACAGCAACGCAACTGATACATTCAAGGACCAGAAAGGGAAGTACATTGTTAAAATAGTCCATGTGGCATCAGTGGTTCAACCGTAATTTTATGAAGCTATGAGAATGCTTTTTGTGTGAAAGCAAAACAAAAATAATGACTTTAAATATCTATTAAATTACAACAATTAATTCTCTTCTGCGTCAGTCTTCAATGCGCGTTCACGAGAGTACCACGACGCAGGAGCCGCCGTTCTGACGTCCATCTCTCTTAGTTCATCTGTATATTCTGGTTCAAATAAGTAAGGCTGGACCAAAAATTGCAAGTCATCCTCTCTGTCAAAATCTTCAGATATGTTTACGAAGACTGTTTTATGTACAGTGTGCGTCGTCTTCTGCTTGTAGTTCAGAAAGATCTCGGATTTCATCAAAAATATCTTCATTTGTGTTCCGAAGATGAATGAAGGTCTTGCGGGTTTGGGACGACATGAGGGTGAGTAATTAATGACAGAATTTTATTTTTTAGGTGAACTATCCCTTTAATATATCAAGAAGAGTAATGAAACAAAAGAAATTAAACTTAAACTCAAACCGCACATGTTTCAGCCTCAGTTTTAGTCAATTTAATGGTAAACTTTTATGATATTTTAAGTGCAGCTTCTAACATCAGAACGAGTCAGTTAACATACCACTTTTAAAGTCAGAATCTAATGTGTAATAATTAATAATAATAATAATTTAATAATTAATATAATAATTTAATAATAATAATAATTTATGCATTTAGCAGACGCTTTTATCCAAAGCGACTTACAGTGCATTCAGGCTATACATTTTTTACCAGTATGTTAAATGTATGAAGTATGTGTCATAACTTCATTATGTATGAAGTTAATGTGTCATGCGTTAGAAATGGCAGATACATCGCAGCATGCCATAGTAAACATTGGTTATGATGGACAATTTTAGAAAATCAGCCAGCATTTTTCAGCATGTGCTTATTGGAATACTGGTTTAAGGGGTTAATGATTTTCATATTAATTTATTAAAAGCTCTCGACCATTGATAATATTTTTAAGAGAATTTTAAAGAATAAGCAAACATCTATTTGTTATATAAAGATATAGTGTAGTAATGGCATCTGTAGCAGAGAGTGAAATCAGAACCTGTGTGTGTTATAATCTGAGCTTTTCTGTTTAGTTTTTCGTTGTTTCTTGTTTGTTATTGTATCCCTAAAGCTGTTTGCACCGTGCTCTTTTGTCACTTAATATTTTGTTTTGATGCGTCAATCTATTAAATTACTTAGTATATAAAACCATGATCCGCACTCAACAGAAATAGTCTTCTTTTTGCGTTTTATTTTACATTAATCACCATGAGGACAGAACACAAACATTTAGTCTGAAAGCCTTCTTCAGTGTGTTAAACAATTCAATCCCTCCACCTACTTTTTAAATCATTAATTATATTGTCGTCATCATTCATTCATCATTCATTAACCAATCTTCAATCTCTAAAACACACATATTCTGTAATTTTCTCACTATCAGTTGAATCAAAGAATCGAGGAATTTGGATATTGTTTCTGTCAATGACCCATTTCCTGAGACAATTGGTCACATTTGGTCACATCTTCTAGTGATTTATGAATTTTAGGTAAAGCATATAAAAAGGAATCCTAAGATGTTAATTTTTTAAAGGAACTCTCCACTATTTTTGAAAATAGGGTCATTTTCCAACTCCCCTAGAGTTAAACAGTTGAGTTTTACCGTTTTCGAATCCATTCAGCCGATCTCCGGGTGTGGCGGTAGCACTTTTAGCTGTAGCTTAGCATAGATCATTGAATCTGATTAGACCGTTAGCATCTCGCTCAAAAATGACCAAAGAGTTTCTATATTTTTCCTATTTAAAACTTAACTCTTCTGTAGTTACATCGTGTACTAAGACCGACGGAAAATGAAAAGTTGCGATTTTCTAGGCAGATATGGTAACTAGATGATATGATATGATGTGATAACTACACGATGTAACTACAGAAGAGTCAAGTTTTAAATAGGAAAAATATAGAAACTCTTTGGTCATTTTTGAGCGAGATGCTAACGGTCTAATCAGATTCAATGATCTATGCTAAGCTACAGCTAACAGTGCTACCGCCAGACCCGGATGTACAGTATGTGGAAAATAATGTGTTTTTTCAACCTTAAACCGCATTAACGCTTAAAACACATTTCATTACACCAAATACACAAAATAATGTTATTTTTTAGCAACATCATATGACCCCTTTAATTTTAATTCATGTTCATTAAGCCATTTCTTATCAAATCCTATTTGTAAAATGTCATCAATTTGTTTTTTATAGGACTCAGTTGGGTTAAATAGAAGTTTCTTATAAAATGTCTCATCATGTAATGTCACTTTTATTTTCTTAATATATATATATTAGAATACATAACAATTCCTCCACGTTTATCCGCTCGTTGAATAGTCAAAGTCGGACCATTAATTAATGCTGATAAAGTTTCTCTTTGTACTCTTGTAAAAATATTTTCTTATACAATTCATTCCAAGGGTTCTGTAACAGTTTTTCCACATCATTTTCAACAAGTCTACAAAAAGTATTCACTGAATGATTATGAACTACTGCTGTAAAAGTACTTCTCGGTTTGAACTGTTGTACATATGGAGTTGCATTCACATTTAAATTTAAAAAACTCCTCAGTTTCACATTTCTAAAAAACTTAAACAACTCAAAGACATTATATGGTACAAATGATAACCCTTTACTCAATACTGTAATTTGTTCAGTGGACAATACATTGTCCGACAAGTTAAATACAATATTCTCTTGTTGATTTACACTGAACAAAATTATAAACACAACACTTTTGTTTTTGCCCCCATTTGTCATGAGCTGAACTCAAAGATCTAAGACTTTTTCTACGTACAGAAAAGGCCTATTTTTCTCAAATATTGTTCACAAATCTGTCTAAATAAGTCTTAGATCTTTGAGTTCAACTCATGAAAAATGGGGGCAAAAACAAAAGTGTTGCATTTATAATTTTGTTCAGTGTAAAACAGCACATTTGGGTGAATTTACCTCTCAAAGTCCTTTTCCTTTTCCCCGACGCCCTCTTCTAGTTGGTTTCTTCCTTGTTGATTGCATTTGGAACTGCGGGGCTGGCGCAACAAAGGTTTTCTTTGTTGAGATGTAGTTTGAGAAGACAATGTGTAAGAATCATCTGATTCAGAAGCACTTTGTGGGTCTCAATCCCCCTCGTTTTAGTTGAGGTTTGGGTCTATCCGACATCCAAGTGTAAACTTTGTGGTCTTTATGGTCCATGGTGTCTCTTTTGAACTTGTGTATCTTGACATTAAGTCATTCCATTCTGAATTTATCAAGTTTCTCTTCCATTTTTTCTGAAGATCATCTAGTTGCTTCTTATTAGATTAATTTTAGGTAAATTTTTTAGGTTAAAGGTTAATTTTATTCTTAAAGGGGTCATATGATGCGATTTCAATTTTTCCTTTCTCTTTGGAGTGTTACAAGCTCTTGGTGCATAAAGAAGATCTGTAAAGTTGCAAAGACTAAAGTCTCAAATCCAAAGAGATATTCTTTATAAAAGTTAAGAGTCAGCCACGCCTACCTAAAACGGCTCGTTCTAAAACGCCCCCACATATCTACGTCACGATGTGGGAAGATTTGCATAACAACGCCCAAATGTTCACGCAAAGAAAGAAGGCGTAACTTTTATTCTCGCGGTAGTGTTGTTGCCGCCGCTGCCATGTCGTGAAGGCGCTGTGTGATTCATTGTGAAAGCGAAACT
>NW_015623456.1:39294-46665 GCF_001515625.1 Sinocyclocheilus rhinocerous | reverse complement strand
TGGGAAGATTTGCATAACGCTGCCCAAATGTTCACGCAAAGAAAGAAGGCGTACGTTTTATTCTCGCTGTAGTATTGTTGCTGCCGATGTCGTGAAGACGCTGTGTGTTTCGTTGTGAAAGCGAAACTACTTTGTTTGGCCTTTGTAGTTTGTCGTTTGTAGTTTGTCATTTTTCCGATCACAAATGCAGACATGGTTTTATGTTTACGCCGCTCGATGCAATGCAACGCGTAAACAGACAGTATAAGTCATTATAATCCGTATTTATGTCCCCACTGGATGCAACAAATGCTTCGTTTGTAATGGGTTTTAATGTTTTTGTCTCGTCGCTCCGGCCGGACAGGGCATCACAGTATGGTGAGGGGCGTAACATTTCCGTCTCACGCTTGAGGTATTCGGCCAATCATAACGCACTGGATAGCTGGCCAATCAGAGCACACCTCGCTTTTCAGACCGATGAGCTTTGTAAAAATCGACGCGTTTCAGAAAGGCGGGGCATAGAGGAGAAACAATAATGTACAGTATGTGGAAAATAATGTGTTTTTTGAACCTTAAACCACATAAACACATTTCATTACACCAAATACACAAAATAATGTTCTTTTTAGCAACATCATATGACCCCTTTAATTTCATTTTATAGCTTTCAATTTTTTCAGATAATGACACCATTTCCTTTTTCATAAACTCGATATGAAGCATCAGATTCGTCGAACAATGATTAAGAATCTCACACCACTTTTTACAGAATTTAGAGTCATCTCGGCTGATCGATGGTACTTTTTTAATTCGCAATCCCTGTGGTATCCGACCATTTCTATAATATTTACTCAATGCTTGGGCATGTAGCTTAACAACGTTTGTTCCATTTGCTCAATCGTTTCCTTTGTAGAAATTGAAGACGTGAGTACTTGGGCTGGGAGCAGAATATTTTCCATGTCTCCCAAGGTGAATGTAAATGTAGAAGCTTTTTCGTTAGTCATTTTACTAATCTCTCTGAAAGACCTCTTGTTAGACGTTGGCAACAGGTGCTTAATTAGAATGCAGTTCCACAAAGCCATTTTCACTGTGATCTTTTGCCACTTAATATTTTATTTTGGTGCGTCAGTCTTATTAAATTATTATGGTTTTATATAAAACCATGATCCGCACTCAACAGAAATCTCTAAAAACACGCGTATGTAAATGCTGGACAATTTCCAATTTCCACAAACCTTCATTTTTGTTATGAATTCTAATATATATATATATTGAGAAAATAAAAGTGACGTTACATGATGTGGCATTTTATAAGAAACTTGTATTTAACCCGACTGAGTCCTATAAAAAAAATTGATAACATTTTACAAATTGGATTTGATAGGAAATGGCTTAATGAACATGAATTAAAGTATTAAAAAAATTAACCTAGGATTCTAGATTTAAATGCTTTATCAAAAATTCATAAATCACTAGAAGATCCTCCAGTGTGACCAATTGTCTCAGGAAATGGGTCATTGACAGAAACAATATCTAAATTTCTCGATTCTTTGATTCAACCGATGTGTCATTCATTAATTCGAAAATATCATCAATTAAATTCCCAATGGAAAAGAAAAAATTTTTGGATGTTAAAGTAATTAAGAATGAAGAGTCATTACATAAAACAGTATTTCGAAAACCAACGGATAAAAATACGATATTGGCTATAGATACTAGTGCACACACACAGTAGTGAACACACACTTTATTTAAATAAATACCTACATTTTAAAAAATTTAGGTAACAATTAGTGTAGCCTTTCCTTTTCTTTTGCTGAAACATCTACAAATGTTTTTTATAAAACCTAAACAATTAAAATGTAAACAACAGAGGTAACACTTAAATGAACAATGTTTAGTGCAGCATTTCTAACATTCATAATTAATCAACAAATGAATATTCATAAATTAATGTCTAAAATAGTATGTGTAATTTATTGTATTTTATGTACAATTCATGAATATAGTGATAGTTGGTTAATAATAAAGATATATGTCTGTTCTGTTTCGTTTTGCTTATCTGTTTCATTGTAAAAATAATACAAGCCTGAAGGTGTATAATTACATTCTTGGTTATCAGCAAGATTATCATTATCAGTTATCAGTTATTCAGCAGCATTAAAATAAGACCAGAACATACGAAAAGGTATACTACACGCAATTTTACGCCAATCATGGGCAATTAAATACAGCGGATATTCCTGAATAAACATATAAAGGAATTCAACCGTATTATTATTACTTAACATAGAGTTCTCGTGTCGACCCAGCTTTTTATTCTGGAGTGCACCGGCTTTCGAGTCCACCAGAAAACGTACCTTGTTTAGACGTACCCGAGAACACCGCGCATATCTGAGGACGAGCCAGTCGTGGGATTTTTGATTGTTTGTGAGGTAAACACGGTTTCATTTTTGTTTGAATTCGTTTATATCACATCTGTGTCTCCCACCGGAGCTGCCGCTGGACTGCGGATCTGATGTATCACGGTACGTTTGAATAAGACTTTGTTTCACGCCGGAGTGTTATTGTATGTAGCACAATATAGCGTCATGTATCACGGTATGTTTGAATAAGACTTTGCTTCATGCCGGAGTGTTATTGTATGTAGCACAATGTAGCGTCATGTTAGAAAGTGAATGACGATTGGTCATTTTACTCTCTGTCAGGTGCTGAGTGGCTTGTCTTAAAGACGAAACATAAATGCACGATATGGTGTCATAATCCGTTTTGAAAAACATCGGCCACAGGGAAAGACTTATTGGCCAATGCCGATATTTAAAAATTCCAAATATCGGCCGATATATCGGTCGACCACTAACACACACCGTGAACACACCCCCGGAGCAGTGGTCAGCCATAGTGCTGCGGCGCCCGGGGAGCAGTTGGGGGTTCTGTGCCTTGCTCAATGGTCTCACCTCAGTCGTGGTGGAAGAGAGAGCTGGTCATTCAGTCCCCCTACAATCCCTGCCGGACCTGAGACTCGAACCCGCAACCTTCGGGTTACAAGTCCGACTCTCTAACCATTAGCCCACGACTGCCCCTGGTGATTAATGTAAAATAAGACGCAAAAAGAAGACTATTATTGTTGAGTGCGGATCATGTTTTTATATACTATATTATTGTATTACCTCCCTTTGAAACGGTTGGCCCTCCCGCATTTATCGGAGGCTATAAGAGTGAACTCCCAAACTGCTCTGTAAAAGCAAGATGCACAGTACAGCGCTTTCTGCTGAAGGCCAACTTCCACATTTCTATATTAGCATAATGCTTACCTCGTCACTTGACATTGTTTGCAAAAGCCAAACGAATCTCAGTTTCATTATATATCCTGTTTTTACACGTCGGAACGTTTGTTTTGGTCTGAGATAAAGTGCTCCTGTACAACTTCTAATGGTTGAAAAATCGTATACAGCACCTTAGTACTTTCTGTTAACTACAGGTTTAGTAGTACTCATCTCTGAAATATCAAATATTACTTGTTAACCGTCAATTGAAGTCATTTAATTGTTTATAGTACATTTCATATTCATTCACACACACACACACACACACACACACACACACACACTATTTTGGAGCTTCACAACCCCTGGTCAATTTATTATTTTGCTATATGGAAAAAATGTATCCTTTTGTGTTTTGTGAAAAAATAAAATCATACCGTAAATGATAAAGAATTTTTTTTATGAATTTATACAATGTTCAGGACAGGTAGTTAAATACTTTTGATCTGATTACATTATTTCTTTTGTACTAACGTTTCTTTTTATGTTATTTGTTTCATTTCTTGGATTGTCTAGGAGAATACCATTTTAAAATTTACGTGGTCACACTTTAGTTTTGGGACCAATTCTCACTTTGAGCTAACTTTGAACTATGGCTTTTGCCTCAGTAAACTCCTAATTTATTCTTTATTAATAGTTAGTAAGGTAGTTGTTAAGTTTAGGTATGGGATAGGATTAAGGGATCTAAAATATGGTCATGCAGAATAAGGCATTAATATGTACTTTAGTTAATAGTGAGAATTGTTCCCTACGCGTCTTTTACGTTTATAAATTGTCAGTATTTTGAGACTCATATGCTCTCTTTAGGTGGAATAACTGTTTCCATCATCGCATTCGTCTTCACCATCAAATTTCTGTGTGAGCTTGCTGCTCGTGTGGTCAGCTTCTTACAGAATGATGACCCTGCCCGACATGGGGACCGCAGTATCTATGACTATGTGCGGGGTAATTATTTGGACCCACGCTCATGCAAGGTCTCCTGGGACTGGAAAGAGCCACAGGAAGTGGGTCAAACCATGAGTTTCCGAGTGCAGGTGACCAATCAGAAGTTTTTCTCAAAACGTTTTTTCAAGTTGTATAAAGTATACTGACTCTGTACTTGACTATACATTGGCGCTTCATGCAGCTCAGTTACAATGAATAAAGTTTTATGTATTTATTAGTTGTTTTGAAATCTCCCTCCCAGCTCTTTTACAAAAATGGCCAGCCTTTTCCTGCACACAGACCTGTGGGATTGAGGGTGAACATCACTCATATAGAGCTGGCTTTAGAAGTCCCTGTGACCCAGGAGGTCCTTCAGGAGCCCGAGTCTAATGTAGTCAAAGTGGCCTTCACTGTGCGTAAGGCTGGACGCTACGAGGTAGCTGTCAAACTCGGAGGCCTGAATGTGGCCTACAGCCCTTACTACAAGATATTCCAACCAGGTAAAATGCAAGTACAGATTCCTAATTCTCACTTTTCTAATGCTCTCTGTCTTTGGAATGAGGGACCTCGTATACAAGGTTTCATCCTAAGTGTCAGAATTATAAAACTCTAAGAATATAACCCATTTTACTTATATACAACCCACAACCTTCATATAATACTTGATCTTTTTGAATAACAGTCTTCATTTTTTGTATTTTCTATTTGTTTTGTTGCCTTAATTTTGTTGTTATTTACATATCAAAAGGCTGCAGTTTTAACAGGGGTGCGTAGACTTATTATATTAACAGTATGTGCAAAAATACACTGCTCAGAAAATTAAGGGAACACTTAATCATCACAGCATAACACCAAGTCAGTAAAACTTCAGGGATATCAATCTGTCTAGCATAAGTGATTGTGAATCAGTTTTACCTGCTTTGGTGCAAATGAGAGTGACAACAATGAAAGTGAAAACAAGTGCTCTAGAGAGGCAAAAGCAAGACAGCCCCCAAAATGGCAATGGTTTTGCAGGTAGGGTCACAGACTGTGGCCCTCTCCTTATCCTTCCTGACTGATTTGTCTCTAGTTTTGTGTTTTGCTACAGGTGTGCATGTTTCTGACCAAACTGTCAGAAACAGACTCCATGAGGGTGGCATGAGGGCCTGACGTCCTGTAGTGGGACCTGTGCTCACAGCCCAGCACTTTGCAGCTTGATTGGCATTCGCCAGAGAACACCAGAATTGCCAGGTCCACCATTGGTGCCGTTTTGGCTGTTGGTCAGTGATGTTCTGGGGAGAAATATCCTTGGAGAGTCACACAGACCTCCATGTGCTAGCCAACGGTGCCCTTACTGCTGTTAGCTACCAGGATGAAATCTTCAGAGCTGTTGTCAGACCTTATGCTGGTGCAATGTGCCCTGGGTTCCTCCGGGTGCATGGCGAGTAGCACCCACAGAATGTCCAGTCAAGTCACCTTTATTTATATAGCGCTTTATACAATACAGATTTACAGCAGCTTTACTGTATTAAACTGTAAAATGTGTCAATAATGCAAGAGGACAATAGTAAACACTTCATTTTTCAGTTAAAGTCAGTTTATCGATTCAGTGATGTCATCGTCCAGCTCAGTTCAAATCAGATAGTGTCTGTGCAATCAAGTCGACAATATTGCCAGAAATTAAGTGTCCCCAACTAAGCAAGCCAAAGGTGACAGTGGCAAGGAACCAAAACTCCATCAGTGACAAAAATGGAGAAAAAACCTTGGGAGAAACCAGGCTCAGTTGCGGGGTCAGTTCTCCTCTGGCCAGACCAGGCTGCAACATAAGTCAGAATTGTGCAGAGGACTCGTCTGGTTCCCGTGGTCTTGTGCCGGTCCAGGTGCTCAGTGATGTCCTGATCTAGGTCTGGCCCCCAGGACATCGGCTGCCATCTCATCAGAACATGCCCAGACATTGTCGGAAGTGCATACAGGCATGTGTGGGCCATACACACTACTGACTGACTTTGAGTTCTACGATGAAATTCATGCATGTTTGATCAGCCTGTAATTTTAATTGTTTACCTTTTCTGTGTGATTTTGAATCTAGCCCTCAATGGGTTAATGAGTTTAGTTTCCATTGACCATAGTCATAATTTTGTTCTAAACGAATTATAAAATGTATAAAGGAAAGATTTTCATCTTGAATATTTCATTCATCGAGATCTAAAGTGTGATTTAAGTGTTCCCTAAATTTTTCTGAGCAGTGTATATATTACCGAAAGGTCATATTTGAGACTTCTTAGCTTAACAATTTGTGTGTTTTGGTCATGCTTGCATTCTTGCATTTTAATATCTAAGGAGTGTCTTGTTTGTTTGTTTGTTTTTGTTTGTTTGTTTGTTTTGCAACCATTTATCCCTGAAAACCAGCATCTGTAAGATCTGGCCATTATTGACCTTTTCATCTAGAGATTCTGTTGTTTCTTAGTGGTAAATTTTTTTAATTCATGCCCAGTTCAGTTGATGAGGATTGCTCAAACGCATGCTTCTCACAAATTATGTAGGATGCTACATACAATTGCAATCAAAACTATTCAGCTCTCCAGAGACTGTAATAATTTACAAATGTAAGCTTGTAAAGTTGTAATGTAATGAAGATTCAAAGTTAAAAAATTGCATCTGTAACAGTTTAGTGGCAAAAGTGATAGTCAATATATAATGTGTTTTTGAGTAGTACGGCTATGTCATAATTATTCAACACCTATTTAACACTGCTGTCACTTATTTAATACTTATTTAATATAATAAGTCACTTATTTAAGTGGTATTGTACAAAATCGTTAAAAAACAATTAAGCCTTTCGAAACACTAACAAAACTGAATTTGCTTGAGCTGTTACACATGCGTACATTTAGCTAGTGCATGTGCTAAAGTTGAGCAGCAAATATGGCCAAGTCATAAGCGCTCTCACAAAATCCGAAGCTATAGAGAACATACTGTCTTATTAAATGTGACCATGGACCACAAAACCAGTCATAAGGGTCAATTTTTTTAAATTGAGATTTATACATCAACTGAAAGCTGAATAAATAAGCTTTCCATTGATGAATGGTTTGTTAGGATAGGACTATATTTGGCTGAGATACAACTATTTGAAAATCTGGAATCTGAGGGTGCAAAAAAA
>NW_015623456.1:33845-39241 GCF_001515625.1 Sinocyclocheilus rhinocerous | reverse complement strand
GTCAAGTCAAGTCACCTTTATTTGTATAGCACTTTATACAATACTGATTGTATCAAAGCAGCTTTACAGTGTCAAACAGGGAAATAGAGTGTCAATAATGCAAGAGGACCATAACAAAGTAATTTTTACTGATCGGTCTGAGCCGCACTGCTTTTAAGTCGAACACACCTAATATGTACGCGTAATTGCATCGCTTTGACCGTAGATCCCACCTTCTCACACGCCATGATTGGTCCATTATGTACAATGCTTGCATGTTATTGGTCAAACTACTTTTCGATCATTACCTTCAGGAAGCATGAAAACAGGAAAACAAAGCCAAAACAAATCCTGGCCAGGACGCGTCCTGGGAAAATGGCACGTATGGTCACCCTAGGGTTGCATGAAAAAAGCCTCTCAAGAAAGGCCACATGCAGTCACAACTGAGCTTTGCCAAAACGCCCCTTGAAGATTCTGAGGCAGATGAGACTAAAATTGAATTATTTGGACTCAAGACCAAATGATATGTCTGGCGGAAATCCAATGCAGCTCATCATCCAAATAACAGCATTCCTACAGTAAAGCATGGAGGTGGTAATATCCTGTTATGGGGTGTTTCTCTGCAGCAGGGACTGGAGCACTTGTCAGGATAGAATAAAAAATGGATGGGGCAAAATACCGTCAAATTCTTGAGGAAAATCTGCTGCCCTCAGCCAGAAAGTTGTCAATGGGAAGAAGGTTTACCTTTCAACATGACAATATTTTTTTTATTATTTTTTTTTTCTGACATGTTGGTGTTCATTCATTCACTTGGATGTTATAAGTTCAGTAAATACAGCTGGATAAAACAAAAACTGTCTTCATTTCAGGCTGCAATGCAACAAAATGTGATTACTTTAAAGGGGGTGATTATTTTCTATACCCACTTTTTATAGTAACTAATAACTATAAATCATAAATAATAAATAAATCATTATTATATCATTATGAAACATGCCTTTGCCAGTTTTCCTTTTTTTAATACCTTTTTTTGTTAGTAATGTTAAATAATTATCAGGTATACGTTATTACATTTATGCTTTCATTAAGCTGTGCATTTTGAAAAACTTTGTAGTTAAATTAACAGATATAGATGACAAATGACATGAATTGCATGCGTGTGTTGCAGGTACAGTGGTCCCATCCAAAACAAAGATAGCGTACCACTTCTCAACACTGGTTCTGACTTACGGCCAGCAGCACACGCTGCAAATAGAACCACGGGATGAGTATGGCAACCCCACCAGTAACTCTGTCTCACTTGTGGATGAGGTCAATTACAACATGCATGTTCACCCAGTAAGGACACTTACTGCATACCCAGAGTTTTTAGTTCAAACTTTCAAGGTTTGGATATATGTATTAGCATTAAAGTGGTTGCAGGTCCAGCAGAATTTGCTCCATTCAGATCTCTTTTTCTTACTGTTCCTACAGTTGGGCACAGTGGACGAGGAGAGCTCAGATGATTGCTACAGCACATCGGTATCATTAAACAAGCCACAGTGCCAAGTTCTGATGAGGCTCACCTTCAGGAAAAAAGGCTGCTTTAGAGCATGCATCTCATACAGGGACCAGCCCCTTAGCAATGGGGAGTTTGACATCATTGTACTCAGCGGTGAGTTAATCTTGGCATTGGAGAGGTTGTTGGAGAGACTTTTTACCAATATGGTTCCCACACCTTTTTCCTTAAATTCCATGAATTTTGCCGTGTTTACTGGATAAAGATAAAGATAAAAAAGGAATGAGATATTGTACTCAGAAAGGGCTAAGCATAATAAGAAAACTTTTCTAAAATAATTTACTTAACTTTTCCATTACATTAAATCACAATTTTAAATCAGTTTTTCTAAAGACATGCAACAGGTAAATTGGTGAAACTAAATTGTTTATATGTAAAACAAGTGGGGGAAAAAATCTGCCAGTGCGGTAAGACAAAATACATCTGTATTGAACATACATTCTCAGAAAAGTCTTAATATGTATCTCAAAGCATCACTATCTAGTTTTGAATTGCCAGTGCAGTGCCAATTTATTGCTTCTAATGGCCACATTAATCCCCACAAGGTTTTGGCTGTTCTTGAATGGCCACAACCCACAACAGTACTTCCTAGGGTTTGCAGTATTTTTTAAGGTTTGTCTAAAACTTGAATTTCCAATATTTAAACCTGACTGATTCAGTGGTGTTCAACAGACTTGGAGAAAGAACTGAACAGGCAGCTCTTTTGCCAGTCAATAAAGCTACTATTTTTAATGGAACCCAGGGCTTTCAGACCAACGCTATATACCACTCACATCATGTTTTCACGACGAATCAGAGACAGGGTGACACATTACACAACATGTCAATAGGAAGAATTGCTGACAATTTTGTCTGGTCTACAAACTACGTTTCACAACCAAACACTTGCGAGAAGTGATAAAGGAAATAATGTAAGATCACATGTAAGACAGGAGTTATTGCGTGAGACTGGATTTCTTCCTGTTAGAAATTGTAGCCTGCAAGAAAAGTTATGATACAATTTGGTTGTACGCTGATTTGCAGCTAAAAAGAAAGAAAAAAAAAAGAATATTAAGGAGAAGATGGATGCTTGCAGAAGCCATGTGTGCTGATGTTTCGTTACAGATCTATGACTCCACCCCCTTTCCCTTGCCCTGTATCATGCACTTTCATTGGCTGTTGGTTGTCAGCAATGCCATTTTCAGTCAAAGCACATTTCAAACTGCAGGACTCTGAGTCAGCAAACAGGTTCAGATATTTAGCATGCTAATGACGTGTAGCACACACTACATGATTCTAGCCCTGATTTTCAATCACCAATTTTTTTCAATGTGTGTTTTTTTTTGTTTTGTTTTGCATTTGTACAATAATCTTTAAAATCAGTTAATTCCAAGGATCAATAATATGCCAATTAACATTTGCCACGATAATCATAAATGAGTGGACATTAGAAGTCATGGAATTTCAGTGATCAAAGCCCAGTTCTCTTCAAAGTAATTGCAAGTGCAACAATGACAGAACACAGCTGAGTCATGATTACATACCATCCAGAAGTGCATTGCTGTAACCTTTTCTCAATGTCTTTTCGCCATTATGCACTCACACAGAAAATGAGAAGAACTGTGTGGAGAAAAACGTATCTACCCCTGGCATAAGCATCTACTTTGAGGCCTACCTCTACAGTATGGGCACTTACAGTAGTTGTCCTTGGCAGTTTCTAGCATCCTCCCAGCTAGCCCTGCAGAGACGGCCCTCCATGGGTGATGATGAGGAGGAACAAGACTCCCCTGTAGAGGGGCAGTCAGAGAAGGTCAAGAAACCAAAAAAGGTCTATTGCTATATATCACCAAAGGTAAAATATTTTTTTAATGGGTTAATTCTACATTTGTGTGGTTAATTTGGTTTGTTAATATTGATTCTTTGTTCATTTAAATACGGACTCGCTGAATTGTGTTTCAGCAATTTTCTGTGAAGGAGTTTTACCTGAAAATTATTCCTTGGCGCCTTTTCACTTTCCGTGTGTGTCCCGGAACTAAGGTTATCTTTTTTCAGACTACCTTCTTTTCTGAATCATTTTACCAAAAACACTATTCTTTTGCTGACTGCAAAAGCTGTTATTTTATTCAAGAATATATATTTTTCTTTTTGTTTTAATTCTGGTAGTTCACTTACCATGGACCAGATCCTGTTCATAAATACCTAACACTGGTAGTAGATGATGGGATTCAGCCTCCAGTAGAGCTCAGCTGTAAGGACAGAAATATCATGGCTGCAACCTTTATCCGCTTCCTCCACAAGAACATTGGTTAGTGTGAGTGGCAGTGTGTCATTAAATACAATCAAATGTAGATATAATGGTGTGTTTGTTTGTTTTTTTGTGCGTGTTTGCATCTAGGTGGATCAGAAACTTTTCAGGATAAAGTGAACTTTTTTCAGCGTGAGCTGAGACACATTCACTCCAAGAGACCTCGCACTAAAACCTGCCTGAAAGTCAGCCGTCACTCCCTCCTTGAATCGGTGAGCAAATCTGGCAGATCATTCCTCATGGGCCATATGGAAGAATACAGAAAGATGGAACAAGTCTCTCAATAATCATATAAGCCTGCGCCATTTAATTCTTGGAATTTTTTTTTTGGTGTAGTGCAGTCTCTGAATTTTATGGGAATTAAAAGTGACACTTTTTTTCCCCTTTTTTCAGTCTCTGAAGGCCACACGGAACTTTTCTGTATCAGATTGGAGTAAGAACTTTGAAGTTGTGTTCCAGGATGAGGAAGGTTGGTTAACTGACTGATGTTATTAGTTATACTAATTATTATGCATTTTACAAAACCTGTCAAGAACATCAAAATCACATAAAATTTTTAAAAAAAAGTAAAATAAAATAAATTTTTTAACCATTAAGATTTGTTTTCATTTTGACATTTCATGGCATTTTTATTTTATTTTTATTTTTTTACCATTCATAAACCTATAATCATATTTAAAGGTTGATTTGTTCTATGTGTTTGGGTGTGTTTATTAGCTCTGGACTGGGGAGGGCCACGACGTGAGTGGTTTGAGCTTATCTGTAAGGCTCTGTTTGATACAAATAACCAGCTTTTCACACGCTTTAGTGACAACAACCAAGGTTTGGTAAGTCATAGCTTTACAAAACAGCTTTTTATGCTGCTTGATATTGCAAACTGGTATTTCTTATCATATTATTTTAAAGTATTGTAATTATAAACACTGGTTCATAGTGCAAATGGTTTTATTGTATTTCCTGCTATTTTATATTTTTCTAGTTGTTTACCTAAAGCGACTAATGATTTGGAAGTTCTGCACATTTACAGAAAATAGCTTTTTATAACATTGCAAAATAAGGTGGATAAAGATTTCTGTACAGTTGTCTGTGTTAGGGGTTGAACGACTTCAGATTTCTTTTTTAAGTCGACTTTTATGTGATGAAAGTCGAGTTGAAGTCGACTAGTCGCTGATGACGTCATTAATGAACAAATAAGTCTGGAGCTGTGACAAATACCTTGTGCACAGCTATGGCATAGCATTAGTGAGAGCGATTGCGTGTGTGAATTACTTCTACCTGGCAGCGTCTCTCTACTAGTAGTGATGCTGTGTGATTTAGTTATTAAGAAATATATGCTTTAACTTTTCAGTTTCTAAGCTATTTTATTGAGAAATCACAGAACAGTGTTGACAATACATTTCCACGCTGAATGATTCTGTGTGCGTGATGTAAGAGCTACTGTCTGTAATGTGTGTGCGCTACAATGCAGCAGCGCATAAGATTAGAACGGCGATTAACTTACCTGTACAATAAGCTGTTTAAAACTTGCATTCTCCTGTTCAATTTCGAGCATCCAGTAATATAATTACACATGTC
>NW_015623456.1:17973-33792 GCF_001515625.1 Sinocyclocheilus rhinocerous | reverse complement strand
TTCAATTTCGAGCATCCAGTATAATATAATCACGCGTCTTGTGGAGCGCTTTCAGAGTATGCATTTATTTGTCATTTGAACTGTTTGGAAACGGAGCGTAAATGTGGAAGTCCTTCAAAGATTTCTTATCCTGTTGCGCCCTCTATAGGGCCAGCGACTAGTCGAAGTTAAGCTTAAAGCGTCATGGCAGAGCATTGAAGTCGACTAGTCTATAAGTCGGTGCAACCCCTAGTCTGTGTATATACAGTGGGTACGGAAAGTATTCACAGAGGATCCCCAATTCCAGGTGTGAAAAACTTGTTGCATTTTTCCCAAAAAGACTCATGGCTGTATTAGATCAAAAGGGTGCTTCTACTAAATACTGAGCATTTTTCAGTTTTTCTTTTTTAATAAATTTGCAAAAATGTCAACAATTCTGTGTTTTTCTGTCAATATGGGGTGCTGTGTGTACATTAATGAGGAAAAAAAATTAACTTAAATGATTTTAGCAAATGGCTGCAATATAACAAAGAGTGAAAAATTTAAGGGGGTCTGAATACTTTCCGTACCCACTGTATGCTGGGATATGATAAAGTATTTTAAAAGGGATAAAATTACACTCATCACCTTTAAATGTACTGTAGTAATATAGACATTGACTTTTTAATGTTGTGATGTTGGTCAAGAGTTGATTTGGAATGAGCTGTTCTGTTTTTTTTTGGGCAGGTCCACCCAAACGCTGATCGCCCGCCTCACCAGAGGGTGAAAATGTATGAGTTTGCAGGTCGAGTGGTGGGGAAATGTCTATATGAATCAGCTTTAGGTGGGGCCTACAAGCAGCTGGTACGAGCCCGATTCACCCGCTCCTTCTTGGCTCAGATAATTGGATTACGAATGAACTATAAGGTGACAATTGATTCATAGCCTGCTAATAAATGTACATTTTAACCTGTACTGATAAAGGTCATGCCTCATTTACAAATGTATGCACATTTTATGAGTAGTCATGTCCCCTATCTTTGCGTGCAAATTTTGCAAAGCATGCCCGCAAACTTGTCGCATTTGAAAAAGACCATTCACATGATTCATGCAAATTCTATGAGATTTTATTTCTGAGAACTTTTTGTTCAAACCAATTATATATGACACACAAAAGCACTTTTTTAGGCTGAAATGTGATATTTATCTAAACATTAAACATAGTAACTAAATATGGTTCTATTTCTAATATCAGAACCCCCATCAACTTTGCAGATATGCAAATACACTTACTCTCCTTGTTTGTTTACTTTTTGTTTTTCTTTGCATTGGCAGTACTTTGAAACTGATGATGAGGAATTTTACAAAACCAAGGTATGCTTTATTCTGAACAACGATGTCAGTGAAATGGACCTGGTGTTTGCAGAGGAAAAATATAGCAAGTCAGGACACCTGGAAAAGGTAGTCATCATTAATTCAATGAAAAATGAATTTCAATAATGAAATCTGTTCATTTTAATCTTGATTCCAAATATGATCGTACAGTTAAGTGCATGTACAATATGTATGAAAGTGCAAGGCAGGGGTGTCCAATCCTGTTGCTGAAAGGCCAACGTCCTGCAGAGTTTAGCTTCAGCTGGCTCCAACACACCTGCCTGGAAATTACTTGTGGGTCTAAAGACTTTGATTAGTTGGTCCAGGTGTTTTTAATTAGGGTTGGAGCTAAACTCTGTAGGACAGTGGCCTCCAGGAGCAGGTTTGGACACCCCTGTCTTAAAGCAGCACTATGTAACTTTTGGCACTCTAGCAGTTAATAAACAGAACTGCACACATCCCGCGGAAGAACATTCCAACCGGAGCTACTTCTCTAAGTTTATGTCTATGGCGATTCACGCAGGTATGTGTTACTCCGCAGCGGTGACGACCTGACCAGGCTACAATAGTCCAAATATAAGTACTTATTATAAGTGTATAAGTGTACCGTAGTGATTCGGAATAAGACAAAAACGCGGTTTGGAAGATTAATTCATGATGTACTCGCTCATTATATACATTTTGCAAATTTTGAACACAGAAAAAGTTACATAGTGCCGCTTTAAGGGTTATTTGAAGGTACAGGTGAATTTTTGTTGTACACTTTTACTAATAGTAATAATGTTACAGGTGGTGGAATTGATATCTGGTGGTGCTCAAATTGCAGTGAGCAATGAGAACAAAATTCACTACTTAAACCTGTTGGCCCAGTACAGACTAGCCAGTCAGGTGCGAGATGAAGTAGAGCACTTCCTAAAAGGTAAGAGCCCATGATCTTTAATTAAACATCTGTATGAAATCTTGAATTAACTAAATTACCTCTTCTGTTCAGGTTTGAATGAACTGGTCCCTGAAAACCTTCTGGCTATATTTGATGAGAATGAATTGGAGGTGAGAAATCACTTTTAATCCTAGATCAGTGGTGGCCATCTTGGCTGTAGGCTCTGGCATGGCAGCCATGACGGGTCGATACTTGGGCTGCCCCCTAATACTCGACTAACCTTTAGTCGATGAGAAGAGGCTTGGTTGACCAAAATTTTATTAATCGCAGAAAAAAAAATCCTCAGGAAGTGGTGAGGTTACGCAGTCTGTGACGGACAGATCGTTAATTGCTGGATTTTGTGGTAACACAGTACATCATAGGTCTTCAACCCTGCTCCTGGGGACCCACCATCCTGCAAAGTTTATTTCCAACCTGCTTCAGCACACCTGGCCTCTGACTTTTCAAGTGATTCTGAAGACCTTGATTAGCTGGTTCAGGTGTGTTTTATTAGGGTTGGAGCTGAACTCTGCTGGACAGCGGGTCCCCAGGAGCAGGGTTGAAGACCTATGCCCTAGATATATGCTGCGTTCAAGTCCTCCTGGGAAGTTTGTACTTACGAGTTGACAAGTCGTAATTATGATGTCAGGTGCGTTCAAGTCACTTTCGTCGGCACAAGATGGCGGTGTACCTTCTTTTAATAAATTACAAGAAAATACAGCACGGTTTGTTCACTCTGCTTATGGAAAATGAAAAGCAAAGAATTCGCATCAGGTGTGTTTTGCGTTTTTATTTTTATTTTTTATAATTTATGAAGCCACTTTAAGCTGTATCGTACAAAAACTTGTTATTAATTGTTATATTACAATCCTGTCATATATAATACCTATAAGTAGTGTCAACAGCAGATGTTGCATCCATCGATTCCACTATGTTTCTCACTGACACGCCCCAAGTCGGAAACTCAGGGCTTAAAGAAAATTTCGAGTTTCCCCACTCGTAATAATGACTGTGGTGTGCTTTCATGTGCTTTCAACTTGTAAATAAGATCTATCCGACATGACTTGAACGCACCAATACAGCAAATTACCAAAGAAGAATTGAAAATCCTTCAATGATGTGTGTTTTAACAAGTGTTTTAACAATGGTCCTTTAAATATAGTTATTAAGGATTTTTGGAAAAAAGACCACATAACAATAGTTTTCATAGCTTTATGTAAGCACAGTTACGTTTACATACACTGGTGTTATAAATCCACCTAATAACCATATCTATGGATTTCAAACCAGTTTGATGAGCTGTTACACAAACATCCCCTAGCTGATACTTCCTTGAGGGAACACAATTCTTTTAACTGGTATCATTCTGTTTCCAGTCTTAGGTTGTGGTCACAATAGCAGAATTACATTTCGGAAAATTAACGAGATTTTGCAGGCAAAAAATTTTATATAAGAAGGTGTAACATTAAAATATATTAAAGTGCACATAAACACACACAAAACTCAATACTCATATGGAGGGAGGGGTTCTTGCAGACCAATCACAGCGCTTGCGGTCTGCGTAGAATTGACGCGCTGTTAGATTTTTGGAGAGGTGCACGTCAGGCTACGGCGTATGGGTGTGCGTCTATGCGTAGGCTACAGCATAGGTCCGACGCAGAAGTATAAATCAGCCTTTAGCAGACCCTTTTAACGACTTTTTTCAAACAAAAAAAAAATTTGCATCAAAGCTTACAAGTTCTTGGACAAACCTTAACCTAGGTTCTGAGACTCCAGTATTGGAACCATTCACAATATTCATTCTTAAGCCTTGTTCTGACTGTCTGTCCAAATCTGATTATTGTGCATATCTGGTCATAATCTCATCATATTTAGCAAATGACAACGGCAAAAAATCACATGAAATATGATTTTTATGAATCCGTTTCAATATACATTCATATGTGGTTTTAAATCCTATTCAGATCTCATTTCTGGAAGTCCTTTTCAGTCTGATGCCAGCTCTGATCAGATTTCACATAGCTTTTCTGCCTTTTTTTCCTTTTTTCTCACACCACGTAAAATGTAAACAAGTCAGATGTAGGAAACATGCTGAAAGTCAATGCAGAAACAAGGTTGTGTTGTTGCGAAGTATATCAGCCTGGTATCCACACATTTGAATTTTGAGACCACATGGGTTATTGCCCTTCTACTGTTCTGTCCAGCTCTCCTCTTGTAGCAGCCCATTTCCCGGTATCTCCTCCATGCTCTTAAGACTGTGCTGGGTGACACACTACAGCTCGTTGCGACGGCACATATGGAAGTGCCATCCTGGACTACCTGTGCAACCTGATTGGGTTGCAGGTACTGCCACATGCTACAAGTAGGGAGAAGGACCCTAACAAAACACAAAACTAGAAAAAAATCAGTCAGGAAGGATAAGGAGAGAGCAATTGTTTGTGTCTACCACCTGTAAAACCATTCCTAATTGGGTTGTTGTCTTGCTGTTGCTTCTCCAGTTTACCTGTTGTCACTTTCATTTGCACCAAAGCAGGTAAAACTTATTCACAATCACTTATGCTTCTTAACCAGGGTTGCGTTTCCCAAAAGCATCGTTAGCTAATTATTGTGGTAAATTCCATTGAACTCTATTGGTAACGACAAAACTTGTGACCATAGTTGCTTTTGGGAAACACATCCCATACAGATTGTTGTCCCTGAAGTTCCCTCTCGAGAACAGTCTCTCGACATGGCGTTAACGCCTTGCGGACTCCCTTCCTTCCTAACCTACCTGAAATCTTATTGGCGGCATAAGCTGAGAATCTTCCTCTTTCACGCATCCTACCGAAGACAGCTGTGGAGAAGACACAGGAAGACGTATTTCCCTCTCAGCGTTCCAGCATGTCCAACGTTTGCACGCTGTGTTCGGGACCCATCGAGGCCCCGGACACTCAAGAGTTCTGCATCCTGTGCCTGAGTCCCGCCCATGCGGATGCAGCACTCACCGGGTCAGGCTGCCCGCACTGCGAGGAATTTTCAGTGCGGGTGCTTAGGGCCCGGAGGAACATCGCCCTCGGTGATTTCTATCGGCAACGTCCCACCGCTGCCAGTGAGCCGCTGGTGGGACGACAGCCGCACGTGGGCAACCGCGCAGAAAGGCGCGATTCACCCCCACCCCCTTTGAAACGGAAGAGACTCTTCGACCCGCCCCTGGCGCTTCGGAGATGATCTCGTTCGGTGCGGCGGGGGATGACGACGATCTTGATGAGGCGATGTCCCTAACGGCGTCCGAGAAGGACTGGGCCCACACTCCAGAGGAGCGTTCTGAAGTGGAGGGACATGCCGCGTTCCAGGATGAGCTTGTCCGGATTCTCACCAGGGCCGTGAGCGATCTCGGTCTAGAGTGGGAATCCACCGATGAACCAGCTAAGAGCAAGTGGGATTCGTGGTTCCTTCACTCGGGCCGCCGAGCTGCCGCTCCGAGGAAGCGAGCCCCATTCCTCCCCGACTTGCACGACGAGGTCGCTAAGGCGTGGGCTGCACCCCAATTGACTCGCACTCACGCTGGCGGGTCGGAGATTTTCACTAAAGTTGACGGGGCCGAAGCCCGAGGATATACGCGCATTCTGCCCGTTGAGGAATCCATCGCCACGCATCTCTGCCCCTCCTCTGCCTCCCTGAAGGCGGGTGCTACGCTGCCATCAAGGCCCTGCCGTCTAACTGCACACGTCGCGGACAAAGTGTACGCCGCCTCGGGAGAAGCAATCTCGGCGCTTCACACGATGACAGTGCTCCAAGTTTTTCAGGCACAGCTGCTGAAATCCCTGGAAGAGAGTGAGGCGGATCCCGAGGCGTTTAAGGATCTACGCGCGACGATGGATTTTGCACTTAGAGCCACAAAGAAGACGGTCCAGGCGATCGGACAGAGCATGGGCTACATGGTAATGCTCCACCGGCATCTGTGGCTGACACTAACTAAGTTAAGATTTAACTAAGTTAAATTAAGAACGCGGACAGGAAGGCGCTGCTCAACGCTCCTGTATCTCCATCCGGCTTCTTTGGAGATGCAGTGGAGGCTATCGCGGAGTGCTTCTCAGAGGCACAGAAACGCTCCAAGGCGATGAGTCACTTCCTGCCGCGCCGGGCTGCAGCGCAGCCCCCAGCATGTAATAGATCCTCATCTGCTTCCAACCGGCCCCCCTCTGCTTCCGCTTCATCGGCGCCGGAACCAGAGCCTTCTGTTCGCACCAAAACTCTGTGGCAGAGGACACCAAAGGGCGTCACGGCTTCAAGAAGGGCGGCCGTCCCAGGGGAGCTCCTCCGTCGGAGCAGAAGCCTCGTTCCTAACAGGAGGGTACAGAGGAGGGGAGCGACGGGCCCGCTGCGAAGCGTGCGAGATGTTCTCGCAAAGTCCCCTTGGCGGTTGCAGGCGACTATGAGAATATCTGTGTTGTGCATGTTCAAAATGCAATAAAGTCTGTGACACCCTCACAAAAAGAGCTTTTTTCTCCTCCTCCAGTGATAGTGGCTTCACACTCGGCCGTGAAACCGCCAATAGAGTCAGGCTTGCAGCTTCCCCGTGTATCTGGCGATGCTTACGCCCCTGTGTCAGTTGTCGGACCCCCACAGCCGCAGCTCACTCTCGACACCTCGCACATATGCACGTCTGTGTCGCTCACACATTCAGCACAAGGCTCACATGCTCCCCGTTAATCGGCAAGGCACGGCCCTCACTAATATAACCGTGAGCTTTCTGAACACGACCCCGGTATACAGCGGCGTTGCTCAGAATTCAGAGGGCGAGGCGCTCCGCCCTCTGTGTCTTTTTGCGAGCACATGGCGGTCAATTCCGGGCATTTCGGATTGGTTGCGGAACATAATAGAGAACGGCTACATGCTTCAGTTTCGGCGCAGACCACCCCGGTTCAATGGTGTGGTCACGTCGACAGTTCCGGCACACAACAAGCCGGTGCTGAGGCAAGAAATTCTCAATCTCCTCGCGAAACGCGCGATAGAAGTGGTACTGCCGAGCGAGAGAGAGAGCGGGTTTTACAGCCGGTACTTTGTCGTTCCAAAGAAAGATGGTGGTCTCCGTTCAATCTTAGACCTGAGACCCATCAACCGTGCATTATACAAGCGTGCTTTCAAAATGACAACGCTAAAGCTAATACTCGCGTAGATTCGACCCGGAGATTGGTTTATTTTGGTGAACCTGAAGGACGCATATTTTCATATCCAGATCGCCCCTCGTCACAGGCGCTTTCTGAGATTTGCGTTCGAAGGCATAGCGTATCAGTTCACGGTGATGCCGTTCGGGCTAGCGCTGGCGCCGCGTACATTTACGAAATGTGTGAATGCGGTACTTTCCCCTCTGAGAGCGAGCGGAATACGCATATTGAATTATTTGGATGATTGGCTGGTCTTGGCCCAATCGGAGGATGTGCTCAACAGCCACAAACACGCTCTGTTACTCCACCTGGAGAGTTTAGGTCTCTGTGTGAACAAACAAAAAAGCGTGTTATGCCCCAGCCAGTCAATCATGTATCTGGGGGTGCAGTTGGACTCGATCTCGATGAGAGCGCGTCTGAGTCAGGAGCGCATATGAGATTTAATGTGTGTTGAATGCATTCAGGCTGGGCCGTCCCGTGGCACTGAAGGAATATCAGAGGCTCTTGGGACGGATGGCGGCGGCCGCGACGGTGTGTCACCTCGGTCTGCTCTATATGCGCCCCCTCCAGATATGGCTTGGAAGGGCTTGGAAAACGGGCCGTGCCCGCGTTGTGGTCACTCGCAGATGCTTGAACGTGCTGAAACCATGGCGGAACCCCAACCTGTACCAACGCGGCACCCAGATGGGTCTGGTCACAAGGCAGAAAGTGCTCACAACGGACGCGTCGACGACGAGCTGGGGAGCTCATTGCGACGGCATACCGGCCTCGGGCTACTGGACAGAGTCGAAGAGAGTGTGGCACATAAATCGCCTCGAGCTGAGAGCGGTCTTTTTGGCTCTTCGGAGTTTCCTCATGCAAGTCCGGGGGCATCACATGTTGATTCGCACGGACAACATGTCGGTGGTATCGTACATAAACCGCCAGGGCGGAGTACACTCGAGAGCTCTTTACAGACAGGCAGCACGCCTTTTGCTGTGGGCCGATCACCATCTACTCTCCATTCGAGCAGCGCATGTTCCGGGGTGCCTGAACAGCGGCGTGGATATGCTATCGAGGGACGGGACTCCTCACGGAGAATGGAGACTGAACCCCGGGACAGTGAGGCTGATCTGGGAACGGTTTGGGAAAGCGGAGGTAGACTTGTTCGCGATAGAGGAGAACACGCATTGCCCTCTGTTCTTCTCTCTGTCACGCTCTCCCCTAGGCGGGGACGCAATCTCAATGCCGTTGCTGAATGCCTGTCTGTACGCGTTCCCCCCGCTGAAGATTTTGTCACAAGTGCTGCACAAAATCAGAGAGGAGAAGGCGTCAGTGTTATTAGTCGCTCCGTACTGGCCGAACAGTATGGCACCCCAACCCCGAATGGTGGAAACTTCAGGTGTGGATGGTGTGTGGGAACCGGTAAACCCGGCCTTGTTGTCTCGCCGCGTGATGGACGCGATTACAGAGGCGCGAGCCCCTTCTACGAGACGCCTGTACGCCTGTAAATGGGCAGTGTTTGAGAGATGGTGTGAATCGAATGGTCGGGACCTGGAAAACTGCCCCGTGTCTGACATTCTGAATTTTTTGCAACAACATATGGATGAGTATGCCCTCCACTCTTATGGTTTATGTTGTAGCTATCTCAGCCTTTCACGCTGCTATCGACAGGCGCTCAGCGGGAAAACACGATCTAGTTATCAGATTTTTGAGAGGTTCGAGAAGACTAAGCCCCTCTCGCCCTCCTACAGTGCCATCCTGGGATCTGGCTCTGGTGCTGGGGGCGCTAGCCCTCCCGCCCTTCGAGCCACTTTAGACTGTCGGCTTGAGGGAGCTCTCGCTTAAAACCGTGCTGCTGCTTGCCCTTGCTTCGGTCAAGCAGCGAGCCCCTTCTACGAGACGCCTGTACGCCTGTAAATGGGCAGTGTTTGAGAGATGGTGTGAATCGAATGGTCAGGACCCGGAAAACTGCCCCGTATCTGACATTCTGAATTTTTTGCAACAACATATGGATGAGTATGCCCTCCACTCTTATGGTTTATGTTGTAGCTATCTCAGCCTTGTGGCGCATACTGCTTTCACTCCAGAGTCAGAGACTTCATCGGATGCCGCCCCGAATCAGGTGTTGTGTCCGGTGCGAGTTTACATCGACCGCACGACTCAGTTTCGTCAATCTGAGCAGCTGTTTGTATGCTTCGGAGGCAGCACCAAAGGACAGCCTGTTTCCAAACAACGGCTATCACATTGGGTGGTCGACGCTATTGCCTTGGCATATTCTAGCTGGGGAAGGGAATGTCCTATTGGTGTCAGAGCCCATTCGACAAGGGCGGTTGCCTCCTCGTGGGTGTGGACTAAGGGCATTTCTATCAAAGATATTTGTTTGGCAGCTGGATGGTCTTCGCAGAATACCTTCGCCAGATTCTACAATTTGGACGTGTGGTCATTAGCCTCACAGGTCCTGTCGGTGAGTACGACCCATGGTTCTACCTGCAACCACTAGCCGTTTGACTGTGCTGGTGGTTTCAACTAGGTCGTGTAGGGGGATCGGGGGCGGGGCCATCGTCATATTCAGACTGTGGCGCCCCGGGTGTGGCCGTTCTCTATGTGTGTATATTGTTGTTAGTATTGTGCCCGGCCTTGCCGCTCACATGCTTCGTTGCACTGTTATAATACATACTTGTATGCATGCATTTGATATGACTATAATGTCTTAGCCTTTGTAGGGCGACGGCGCTGCATCTCTCTCTCAATAAGAGACCTGCCATCGGACATGGATTCTGAGTAACCTGATTGGATCCCTAAGCGGGAATCTACATCCAATCCCCTCGAGGCATGTCGCAGGGTCGTATTTGATTGGTTGGGGATTAATTTTAATGTCTTGCAAGAACTGTTCATGTTAGCTCCGCCGAGGCTGAGCCTTTTTACTTCGCTGCTTCCACGGCGTTGTTCTATACAGTCCCCAAGGAGTTAACACCATGTCGAGAGACCGTTCTCGAGAGGGAACGTGTCCGGTTACTGTTGTAACCTCGGTTCCCTGAGAGACGGGAACGAGACTTGGCGTAGGCCGCCGTGTTCACTGCTCAGGTCTGCTGTGCTGTTGATTCAGTCAGAAGATTCTGAGCTTATGCTGCCAATACGGCACATTATATAGCGGCGGGGGCCCCGCCCCTATTCGCCGTCTTGGCTGGCATTGGCCAGTGAGAGTTGCAACTTCACTGGCGTTGTGCAATAAGATTTCAGGTAGATTAGGAAGGAAGGGAGTCCCCAAGGCGTTAACGCCATGTCTCATTCCCGTCTCTCAGGGAACCGAGGTTACGACAGTAACCAGAGACATTTAACTGACTTGGTGTTATACTGTGATTAAGTGATCCCTTAATTTTTTTAAGCAGTATAGTTGGGTCATTCCGTGTCAACTCAACCAGAGGTCTCTATGGCTCCAGGACTAAATTGTTTTATTGTACACATTTTCAGTGGTCAAAAACCAAATGTGGGTCACATTGCATACAGATGATACTTTTTTTTTTCTTTTAATGAGGAATGTCTGAAGAACAAATAATGATGTGTGCGAACGTAGCCTTAGGGGATGTTTTTTTACAGACTCCTCAAGTAAAGTCGATGTTTAAAAAGTTAAAGGTATGACTGTTTTGTCTTTTTCCCAGTTGTTGATGTGTGGTACAGGAGATATTAACGTGCAAGACTTTAAAGCTCATGCTGTAATTGTTGGAGGGTCATGGCACTTCAGAGAAAAGGTAAGTGACTTAATGTATTTCATTCTTTTTTTAAAGGTATGCACCTAACATAGGTTTATACAGAAAGCATGGCATTACCAAACACATCTTCATAAATGTTGTTGTAGAAGCCCAAGGTGACAGAAAACATTCAATGTAGGGTTCCCACGTGTTCTGAAAAACTTGGAAAATTGATGACAAATTTTCCAGTCCTGGAAAACACATAGAAATGAGAAAAAACCTAATACATCCTGGAAAATCTTGTTGTTGTCCTAGAAAATTATTTCAAATATGTAATTGTTTTCTCTCACACAAGAAAAAAGCAAATAATGTTTGTAGCAGAAAACTTTGCATTCTGGGATGCTTACTTTTGACAGTGTGAATATTGTTGTGTTTCCCAATGTTCTGTCCAGTGGTCGGATTTAAGAGAAGTATTTTGAATGACGCTGTTTAGTCTTGTGTTTGCAACAGCTAGCTAACGTTATTAACTACTTTAATGTTTGCAGTGAACTGGTAAGCAGCTGCCTTACTTAACGTTAATTCAGCAACTTGCTAACTAATAATATTGTCAAAAGTACTGGTACTTCGGTACCAAGTCTCACATTTTAAAAACGGAATGATTCCGGCCTTTCTGCAGCACAGGTAGTAAGTACCAAGTGCACACTCAATTCTGTGCTCACTGATAGGTGGCTGCTTTCAGATGCTCCCATGCATATTTGTGTGACTGCTCTGTGAAGAGCGTCAAAAGTTTCTATTGCATTCTAATGCATGAACACAATGGCCAATTAGAGATGTTTAAGTTAGTTAGAATCCACTCACTTTTGACTTGACCTTTTTAAAGCAGTGTTTACAGTAGTCTGTATTTAGTCGATTGTGAAAGAGTGATTATCAGTTCCACACACACATTGATTCAAAAGAAGAAAAAAAACTGCACTGGTATCGGATCAGTATCTGTATCAGCCAATGGTATCAGAATCCCAGGTATCAGAATCGGTATCGGAAGCGGCACAGACATAAGGCTGTTGTTATGTTACATTATCTTACCCAAGCATTCCAATACGCAAATATTTTCTTAACAACATCAGCCGCTTAAAATGAAGTTATCAACATAACTAATACTCAAAATGGTAAGCAAGCACTGATTTGTTTACGTTTTGTATATCTGCGTATATCTCTTATGTCCTTGCGGTTTCTTCTTGTAAATGCTGAATATAGAATATTGATAGCTGCTGATATAGACAGGTAATTCTTTACATGAAAGCACAAAATGCACTTGCTAGTTTGCAGTCAGCTGTAGTTTGTGTGGTGTGTTCAAAAGCAGCTTTTTGGTCCAGGCGCGAGACGACAACATCGCTGTCGGTTTTCGTCGATTTGGTTCTGGTAGTTTATATAGACCGATTTATATAGAGTCTAGTGTTAAAATGTTGGTTGCGCATCACCTCCAACCCAGCTGCCCTACTTCACTGCCGGAGTGAACAGACAGAATATCATCCTCAATCTTTCAAAAGATCTTCCACCCTTCAACCCTTGTTCGCGGTAAAAATGAACATGGATTGAGACTGAAATGTAGTAATTTCGCAATAAATAGATATCATTAAAGTCTACTGTGTTTCACAGGCTTTTTGGCTAGGTTTAAAACAAATAAAAGTGCACTTTTAGATATACAAGGCAACATATGCACTTGTGTCTTGTGGAGGTAGAAAAACAAAGTTCTTTAAGACCCGCTGGACTGTTTGTAATAAAGATTTAAATGTAAAAGGCACGAGAGCCGACTGTTTCTGTCAGTGGTAAGTTTTAATTTAAAATATTTGTGATAACCTAACACAAGAAAGCTATATGCTGTATTCAAATGTGTTTCCACTTGCTTGAGCAATTTAATATACACATCTAAAAGCCAAATGCATTTAATACGCTGTTTATATTAATTGAGTTTAAACGTGAATATGTCTGAAAGATTGTGTAACTGTACTGTGATAAAAGAGGATCACAATGCTGAAAAAACACTTTCAGTATAGGCTAACTACGTTTGGATTTGAAATCAAAATAATGAATAAATGTTGTGTTTGTGGTAAACAGCCGCGGATCAGGAGCGGACTGCAAGCGCGTCCTGTGTGAAAGCACAATGAGTCCGTGCTGCTTCTGCACTGCATACGTAACGCACACGGACCGCATACGCACTGCAGACGGAGTATGTGTGAAACAGGCGTGAACAGTGAGGGACTTCAATGCCACCCCCCTCCTCACTGCGTATCAGGCAGGGGTCATGGGGGAGATGGGAAGGCAAAAACAGGGAGGAACCGGGTACAGTGCACAGAGGACTATGAACATTGTATGGACCATGTAAACAATAAAATTCATTGTGCTGAGGGGACAGCAATATATTTAAAATAACACACAATAGCACAAACATTCTTATCAGAGCTGCAATCCACTGCAGTTGTGCTGCCATTGAGCAGAAGCCCATTTACAGCAGCCTAACAAATTTCAGCATTTTCTCAATATAAATGACAGATGAGGGTTGTAATCCTAATGTTCAGAGATACTCAGAGAACTCATCATTGGTGAAAAGTGACAAAGATGCAAGGCCCTTTTCTGCCATTAAGGTTTACTTGGTTGAGAAATCAATTTTATCATGTATCCTTTTATTAACAACTTGAGACAACTTTATTGCTTGCTCTTGTTCTACAAAAGCAATTAGTAAACTGCATGCATGGTCAGTTCATGTTTCTTGTATACACTTTGCTCTGGATTTTTCAAGGGCAGCTGTGCCCTGTTTGTGTGTGTGTGTGTGTGTGTGTGTGTGTGTGTGTGTGGGGGTAGGTTTAGGTGTAGGGTTGGTGTAGGGCAATAGAAAATAGTTTGTACAGTAGAAAAACTATTACGCCTATGGAGAGTCCCCACAAGGATAGCAAACCAGACGTGTGTGTGTGTGTGCGCGTGTGTGTGTGTGTGTGTGTGTAGGTGTGTGTGTATGTGTAAGTGACTCACATACCAGAATGTGAGATTGCTTTATATTAAGAGCTACAAACAAACGTATAAGCATATAGTTGACTTGGCTCATTTTCTTTATTGCTTAATGCATTGACTACATAGAACAAGCAGGTGTCAAACACATGGCACGCAATAAATTAGGAGCACAAATATTCAGACTAAAATATGTTGTGAGCCTTTACACGTTATGAGACAGTTTACCTAAATAAGCAGTTGGTACAAGAAACGACTGTACTGCCTGCAGAGCTGGCAGCAATCACATGAGCTTCCACTCAGAGGAGGAGATTGAAGCTTTCAATGTTGCTACAACAGCTTAAAAGAGAAAAAGACAGCCAATTTAAAGATGGGTGCATAAAGGATTTGGTGAAGAGCAGAGAAAAGCATGTGATAAAGTTCTGCAAAAACAAAGCATGTAAACAATGTCATAATTAACTACAGGCACTGTTTGGTTGTAGTTATTTATGCTAATGGGTGTATAACTAGTTATTGACTCCTGGGGGCAATCACTTTTTCACAGAGACATATATTTAATTTGTATATTTAAATTGGCATAAATTTAATTAATGCATTGAACGTCTTGTTGTATTTTTGTTTGTGACTGGTCACTTTTATGTCTTATAAGTTTTGCTTGAAGATATAATGATGACAATGTGAAAATATGGAAAATCAGCCAGAGGCAGACATTTTAACAACACTGTATTCACATTTACATGATATCCAATTGTACATATTTATGATTTTTGTATATAATGACTTGATATTGGAATGTGTTTGACTTTACAATAATATGCTGAGAGATCAGAGCAGGGGATGAAAGTGTGTTAAAGTGAGCTCATCCTGATTCTTCTGTTGTTTAGGTAATGAAATGGTTCTGGGCAGTGGTTTCATCCTTCACACAGGAAGAATTGGCACGTTTGTTGCAGTTCACCACTGGCTCCTCACAGCTCCCACCTGGCGGCTTCAACACGCTTTGCCCCTCCTTCCAGATCATAGCAGCTCCCACACACAGCACACTGCCCACTGCACACACCTGGTGAGCGCACACATCAAACATCCCTGCACTTCCACAGAAGGACCAAAATCAAATTCCCAAATTAAATGTGATAACTATAATTTTCTTAATTTAAATTTGTCATGGTTTTATAAATAATATTTATCATAAGGTTTTTGCACTTGTTGCCATTTGATTAAAACAATAAAACATTATTTACTTAACAAGAAATATCATGATTTTTTTTTTACGTAAAATGTTTAAAGGGGTCATATGATGTTGCTAAAAATAACATTATTTGGTGTATTTGGTGTAAAGAAATGTGTTTATGCGGTTTAAGATTCAAAAAACATTATTTTCCAACATACTGTACATTATTGTTTCTCCTCTATGCCCCACCTTTCTGAAACGCGTCGATTTTTACAAAGCTCATCGGTCTGAAAAGCGAGGTGTGCTCTGATTGGCCAGCTATCCAGTGTGTTGTGATTGGCTGAATACCTCAAGCGTGTGACGGAAATGTTACGCCCCTACCATACTGTGATGCCCTATCCGACTGGAGCGACACGACAAAAACATTAAAACCCATTATAAACGAGGCATTTGTTGCATCCAGTGGGGACATAATTACAGATTATAATGACTTATACTGTCTTTATACGCGTTGCGTTGCGTATCGCGCCGCGTAAACATAAAACCAAGTCTGCATTTGTGATCGGAGAAATGACAAAC
>NW_015623456.1:14638-17614 GCF_001515625.1 Sinocyclocheilus rhinocerous | reverse complement strand
TGTGACGACCCCGGGCTGGACTCCGCTTCGTCCACGGTGAAAGCCGATCCGGCGATCCACAGCGTGATGTTGATGTATTTCCTCATCGACCTGCACGGATCAGCTCTATGCATGACGAAGCGGATATCGTCCTCTTTTGGAAGGCCAAACAAAGTAGTTTCACTTTCACAACGAAACACACAGCGTCTTCACGACTTGGCGGCAGCAACAATACTACAGCGAGAATAAAAGTTACGCCTTCTTTCTTTGCATGAACATTTGGGCGGCGTTATGAAAATCTTCCCACATCGTGACGTAGACATGTGGGGGCGTGTTAGAACGAGCCGTTTTAGGTAGGCGTGGTTGACTCTTAACTTTTATAAAGAATTTCTCTTTGGATTTGAGACTTTAGTCTTTGCAACTTTACAGATCTTCTTTATGCACCAAGAACTTGTAACACTTCAAAGAGAAAGGAAAAATTGAAATCGCATCATATGACCCCTTTAAATATTAATGTTTCTAGCAATGTAAATATAGTTTTGTCAGAAGTATCTATAGGAAAAAGTTATCTTTTTTATTAGGCTTGCATGTTTAATCCCTCCTCCTCCTACATTGTTCTGTTCAGTTTTAACCAGCTGTGCCTCCCAACATATGACTCCTATGAGGAGCTCCACAAGCTACTGAAGCTGGCCATCAGTGAGGGGAGTGAGGGCTTTGGGATGCTTTGAACATCAGTCCAGCTCAGGCAGAAACGGTTATCTCCAAACCTCCTTTTTTCATGAACATAATCACCCCAGTGTACTTTACAGTGTACTGTAAAGGAAGGACTTTGATCACAAGATGCCTCTGGATTCAGGATTCAGTAGTTATGTACATATGTATTTAAAGACTGTTCTACAAGATGAAAATGAGAAGAAAAGCAATTTTTCTCTTTTTGATAGTTGCCTCTCTTTCTATATGTGAGTGCAGACAATTAAATGGCCTACATAAATATTGCATTTGACATAAAGAGAATGTTTTTTTATGGAACTTAGTAGACTAAGGGATGTTGGGAATGACTGCATACCCTCTACACTTGGGCCTTAACTGATCAGGGAAGGTTGTGTATATAACTGTGCTATTTTATTGTATGCTTTATTTATAGTGTGTGTACATTTTCCCTGTAATGTTCATTTGATATTTATGAAAAAGGGACATTATAATGTTACTGTCTTTTTTTTCTTCTTTCATCTTTTGGGATTTCATGAATTATAAAATTGCTTTTCTCAGAGATGTTCATAGTGTTTCAGTTTCAACTGTTTTGGGAACAGGCATTCCAGAAACTGTTAAATGTTTGTTTCAGGTTTCAGATAGCTGACTTGCAGGTTTATCAGATATGCTCTTTGCTCCCTTCCTGAGCTACTTACTTTTCATTTTGATAAATAATTATTACTGAGCATACGTAGAAAACTAGTAATTATCAAATTTAGGTTAGGATGTCCATTAAAAAAAAAAAAGTAGCTAGTTCTAAAATATTATTACAAAGACTCAAGATCCTACCACAAAACTACTCTTATTCTGAAATCTTTGAGTAACATCTATGCATCATACCAAACTAGTCCCCAAACAACAAATAACACTGGCTTTTGCTTGATTTGTACATAACTGATGCTGTTTAAATTATTTTGTTGTTTTAATGCCACTACAAAATTAAAGTCTGTGAGGCAAAAAAATCATAATGCACAATGGCTGACTGTTGAAGAACAATAGTGAACTGTTTTCCACTGTATAGAGCCTGTAGCAATATTCTAGGAGGTCACATGCAAATCTGGAGTGTCCTTTTATGACCACCACAAACCATTTGCAGGGACACAAAATGCTAAAACGTGACTACCTTGATGTTACACTGTGCTCTTCTCTCTTTCTCTCTCTCTCTCTCTCTCTCTCTCTATATATATATACACACACACACACACTCACATATTCTTTTTCCATGAAGATATTCTCTTTGGTTTCCTAATTTCTGTGCAGATGGCAACAGTTGATATTTTATTTATGCAACACAATAAAAAAGCATTATTAAGTTATTTATTTATGAATTGTAAATGTCAGTAAAAAATGTGGAGTGGTAATCTAAAACATAATGTTATGGATTAGCTTCACTACAAGGTAAAATTCCAAATTTAGTCCAGCATTAAGAAAGGCACTATATCAGTAGCCAGAAACAAGGCTCTGGGTGAACTAAGGAGGAAAATGAACTGAAGTACAATAAAGAGACATATATACCATTAACAATCATTGCATTTTTGTCTTATATAGCTCTATATTCAGCCTGGTGTCTCTTTATGACTAAACTACACAATTTAACGTCTCTTTATGTATGTGTGTGTGTGTGTATATATATATATATATATATACATACAGTTGTGCTCAAAATTATTCATACCCTTGGTAAATATGAACAAAGAAGTCTGTGAAAATTAATCCGTATCATCAATCCTTTAGATATTTTATTTTAAAAAAATTTACTAAAATCTAACCTTTCATTGGAGAATAAGAATTTAAAATGGGAGAGAAATCTCATTATGAAATAAATGTTTTTCTGTAATACACATTGGTCACAATTAATCATACCCTTTTATCCAATACATTTTGCAACCTCCTTTTGCCAAGAGAACAGCTTCTTCTTGCCAAGAGTCTTCACCTATAATGCCTGAAGAGTTTACTTTAGAGAACAACTGACAGGAGATCAGAGACCATTCCTTCATACAGAATCTCTCCAGACCCTTCAGATTTCCAGCTGCATGTTGATGCTTCTCCTCTTCAGTTCACCACACTCATTTTCTATAGGGTTCAGCTCAGGGAACTTGTTTGCTGCTAAAAAGCTAATTTTTTTAGTTTCATCTGACCATTGAACCCAGTCCCGTTTAAAGTTCCAGTCGTGTCTAGCAAATAAATATGCTGGAGTTTGTTTTTGGATAAGAGAATTTTCTTTTCTAGGTTTTTCTTAAATCCCCC
>NW_015623456.1:11025-14324 GCF_001515625.1 Sinocyclocheilus rhinocerous | reverse complement strand
ACGTCCTCTTACTGTATTAGAGAAAAATATTTATTTCATAATGTGATTTTCCCCCACTTTCATTTTTTTTTTTTTACTTTAGTTAAAGGTTAGATTTTTTATTTTTTTTTGAATGAAAGATCAAGTCGATAAATGATACAGATTAATTTTCACAGCCTTCTTTGATCATATTTACCAAGGGTATGAATAATTTTGAGCACAACTGTATGTTTGTATGCATGTATATAAATATTTATACAACAGTTCTTTCTGGTCCTCGAATCTGATTGGCTGATAAGAGTGCGATATTAGAGTGATAACAGAACTCCAACCGTTTCACCGTTTGTATCGTTTTGCTTGCTGTATTTCTCACAGCGAGTGTCATGGCGGACGCCCAAATCCACAATAATTTAAAAATAATACTGCTTTTGTTTCACGGAATGTAGTTTTGAGAGGTTTTTTTAGGCAATAATGTACTTGTTTAGACTTCGAATATGCGGTTTGTTAATAAAGTTATGAGATTGAGATGCACTTTAAGTACAGAGTATTTGAGTACAGATGACCTGTGAGTACAGGGTATAATGTATAGTATTACGTTCATTTTGATTTGAGGTAATATGATTTATTCTTATTATGATTTATTATATTATGATTTATTGCACACATACAGGTGCAAGCTATCTTGTTTATTGTGTGTACCAGAATGGATATGGTGTGTTATGCCAATTGATGCTCATCTCTTTATTTGTTTTGTCAGCAAGTACAATATGGGTAATTTTGTGTATAAAAAGAATGCAATGATGTTATATGCACGTTGGTATGCATTTCTTGGTTATTTTGTAATAAATGAATTGTTCTTTTACCGACTCATAATACAAAAGTTGAGGGAAACGCAACAAGTGTTCGTGTCTGTCTGTTTAAAATATCTATGTTCCCCTTTTTCAGGGAGACTACAGTCACACCCTGTGGGAGAACAGTAGGTACTTTGAATGGAAGACCCTGGGAGAGGGCACACCCTCTGCAGTGGGCCAAGGATTGCTTAACTCACAAATCTTTGATTAAATCTATTTCTCTGGGAATGACCATTGTACCAGTTGCACTGAGACATTTCTAATGATACCAAACATGACAGTGAATTTGCATTCAGAACATTGTATTTCGGAAATCTTCCTGAGGGCACTGGAGGCAAGAAGGTGGGGGGGGGGGCAAGGAACAAATGTGGAGGAAAGAGGTGAGAAAGAAGTTTTCTTGCATCTTCACTCTATTGATATGGAGACAGATGTATGTATATAGATACACTGTTTATATATATTCCATATGTGAAGAGATAAGAGTATTTGAGGTTCTTTTAGTCTTACAGTAGGTTAAAAAGAATTTTGGAAAATCAACAAAAGCTTTACAGATGTTTATTGTAAGTGATTAATGTTTCTCATGTTTGTTTGATGAACCATAAACAATTATTGCATATGTGCCTGTGAAACGGTCAATAACACACTAACAGTCAGAAGAAAAGAACAGGCGGAAGAAAATTAATGTCACAGTTCCAATAAACTAGAATAGTAAAGAGACTTTTCTACTGACTCAAAAAAAAAGTATCAAGTAGTTTTATATCTTGTATGGGGTAAAGGTACGCCTTAAGTAAAATGTGTTTTTCACCCATCCCATATAGCCTAGTGACTGCAGGAAAAAAAAGTTAACCATACATTCATAAATTTGCAACAGGCAATTATTTCTCATTATTTTGATGAAAGTTAAACAAAAAATAATACACTGTACACGTTTCTGAATATTTAAATATCATATCTAAATAGTCTTTTGGATAAAATATAGAAATCACTTTAATTCTAACATTCGGTCCCTGTACATGAAGAGAGAGTCAGTGGTCCACTCATGGGTCCGCTGCGTGATGAAAGCGAGTCGCCAGCTGAGGAGAGCCAGTGTTCCGCTGCGTGAGGAAAGCGAGTCGCCAGCTGAGGAGAGTCAGTGTTCCGCTGTGTCAGGAAAGCGAGTCGCCAGCTGAGGAGAGTCAGTGTTCCGCTGCGTGGAGAGCCAGTGTTCCGCTGCGTGAGGAAAGCGAGTCGCCAGCTGAGGAGAGCCAGTGTTCCGCTGCGTGAGGAAAGCGAGTCGCCAGCTGAGGAGAGCCAGTGTTCCGCTGCGTGAGGAAAGCGAGTCGCCAGCTGAGGAGAGCCAGTGTTCCGCTGCGTGAGGAAAGCGAGTCGCCAGCTGAGGAGAGCCAGTGTTCCGCTGCGTGAGGAAAGCGAGTCGCCAGCTGAGGAGAGCCAGTGTTCCGCTGCGTGAGGATGCGTCAGCGCCACCTGAGGAGAGTCAGTGTTCCGCTGCGTGAGGAAAGCGAGTCGCCAGCTGAGGAGAGCCAGTGTTCCGCTGCGTCAGGAAAGCGAGTCGCCAACTGAGGAGAGTCAGCAGGGGCGCCGCTAAGGGGGGGAAGTTAGGACGATTCTAAGGGCCCACGCACTTTTGGGGCCCCCAGAGATACGTTTTATTCGTAGTAACAGTAGTAGTAATAATGTATTAGAAATTATAAATGTATCTACCAAAGAGTTACAAATAAAACAAAATTAGGCTTATTTCTGCATTTCTAGCAAAATGATCTCCCCCCATTTACTGCTTGGTTTCGTCCCGTTGTACGTAGCCTAGAGTCCCCTGGGGGGCTTTGAAAACACATTTTAGTTTTGCTATAGAAAATCTACAAATTCATACTCTGATTACATAGAGCAGCAGCAGGAAGCGCGTGAGGTTGTCATGGCAACCAGATACACTGCACCCGAATTATTTATTTATTTTGCCACGTTTGCCACACTAAACTTAGCAATAAACAGTTGAAAATAATACACAATAAACATGTCTGTCAAAACGATCTCAAAGGAGGTTTTTATTAAGCAAATCAAGGAGTGAATACATCCACTGTTTAAAAAAATACTTTAGCTGGGTTTCCACAGGCAGGGTCACAATTATACAGTGTATGAAGCTAAAGGTTTTTGGGTTAATAATGTAGAACATGTTTAACATTGTATGCTGTATGTGCATAGGTAGCTAGCAAACAAGGAATACGGCCAGTTTGTAAATTGCGAGGTCCCAGAACAAAGTGGGGTGACGGATCCGGCATGATTAGAGGAGGGAGAGGGAACGGAGCATTCGCGCAATGGAGGACCAGCTTACATGATTAACAGTGTGCATCTTACGGTCATGAAAATTTTTTGAAAAGTCATGAAATTTTAAAACAGCCATTTCCAGGCCTGGAAAAGTTTTGGAAAAGTCATGGATTTTTTTCCTTAAATCTCTGTATAATAGAATTATGTTTA
>NW_015623456.1:4545-10951 GCF_001515625.1 Sinocyclocheilus rhinocerous | reverse complement strand
TCACTCTCAAAGCGGCTTCACAACAGCGCATCTCGTCTGCACTACTTACTGCACGCTGCGATATAAGACTTTTGCTCGGGTTTCGGGGCAGTCGACAGAATTGTCACTTGCCTAATCGACTGGAGTCATTGTTGCATCATCACAAAACTGTATCATTTGCACATCTTTTTAAGTTTAAGCCATTCGATACTGGCGTGCTCCAAAGGGGGTTTCCTATGCGCTCACAGTCACATAGCGCGCATATCGCGCATATCGCGCCGCCTCGCGCGTACCAAATTGAGTTATTTTTCGCAGCTTGTTGTGCTTACACGACCAAATACACACAAAAAATGACGTCAAAATGGCCGTTCTGGCGAATATCCTTGTAAGCACAGTCGGTTTTGTCTTAACTAAATGTAAACATCTTACACCTACACTAGGACAAACGGCGCTACACAAGTGAAACTTCAACACTGCACTCTAGTGGTTATTCCCAGCCCCGCACGGCACACTAGAAATCGTGGTCACACAATCAGTTTAACAGGTGAAAAGATCAGCGCCTCCCCAGTCCCGTACACGGAGACGGAGTAATCATGTTCATATCAACTTTAAAACTCACAACTACCATACACACTCACACATACACACAACACATAAAGAGACTTAAAATGTAAAACACTTCCCCGTTTCCCGGACACAAGACCCCACCCCGGGGTCTGGGGAAAGGAATCAGCCGTGCCGGATCCGTATCTTCAAAGAAAGCCCGCGCTCCTTTTCGCTTTATTATCGTCTCCGCAGTTACGGCAATTAATCACAACGTCACTGGCAGTAATTAGTCTTTGGTACACAGCACACTTCTCCTTGGGAATCACAATATCTGTAATACGGATGAGTCCTCTTTGCGCACAATACAGTCTCTTTGAAACGCTCTTGGAACATATGGTCAGCGCTCCTAAACCCTCCCCAACGTTATCTAACTACACAAATTCCATCCATTTATCTAACTATCTTCGTTGCCGGACAAACCCTAATGGTCTCGAGCAACACCAAGCATCCCCATCTTTCCCTGAGCGCCCAAAAACCCCTCTCCCCCTCTCACCTGTTCTCCTCCTTAAACGTCCTCCAGGTGAGTTCAATTATCCATACATTGTCAATCAGACGAGAACATGCTGCAAAAAGGTTCCTATAGGCGGGGCCAAAGCCCAACTAAGAAAAGAACTCCCCCAGCGTTCATCACAATATGTACAAGTCATTGGTTTTTGGCGATGAGTTTTTTTTTTGTTTGTTTTATTGAGTTTTCCCAATACTTTGGGCAATATAGTGTATGTTTGGTGCGGTACGAGACCCAACGTCATATTCTTTCATAGGGCCCAAAATTGTTAGCGGCGTCCCTGGAGTCAGTGGTCCGCTGCGTGAGGAAAGCGAGTCGCCAGCTGAGGTGAGGAAAGCGAGTCGCAGCTGAGGAGAGTCAGTGTTCCGCATTGCCTAATTTTCTTGGGCGCCTCGCGGCGCGCGTCCCTACTCCCCCTCACACTGACAGAATTTCATGTGAAATGTTCACGCGATATTACCGTAATTTTACATTCCGACTTGTAAAAAACATTCACGTCCTCGTCCTTTATATGAGCCGTTTTCCGAAGCTTTCTCGCTTCACATAAGCACAGCTCTTTAATTGCGCTCTAGTCTCTGGTCAAATGCGCTCAAACCACTGTAGCCGAATGCAATCTATTAACTACGCACATCATAAGCAAGGCAAGTAGGCTGCCATATTATGACATAAAATATTTTAATAAGACTGAATTTGTATTGAACCTGATCACGTTTAATAAAAATACTTTTTATGTTTAATTATAACGCCGCATGTCCACGATTATTCAAACAACGAACCATTTGGGTTGCTTCATCTGATTAAAATAATATGGTTTTAACATAACCCATTTTTATTTCATTTGAATATAATTTGTCTTAATATGCTACTTTATCTGTCGTTACGCTCTATCCTAGTAAAGTATTGTACATGTTGTAGGATAATAAAGTATGGTGAATATTCTATATTAAGGATGGTGTTTGGTAAATACACCATTTACTTTTGTAAACAATACATATAAATACCATGATTGTTTTAATTAAGACATGAACATTTAGTCATATTAATGACATTCAGTTAGATAAAGGGCAGGCTGAACACTGCATTAGAAGAGACTGCATGGACTATATTGCTGCAGGCACTTCATGCACAACTGAGGTTGATGAACCAGGGAAAGAGCAACATGAATCCTGGTTCTGTATTATAATGAAGATGATCATGCACATTACTGATGTTTAACACCTGAGGAGGACAAAGATGAGACATTTTTTTTTTACAGATATTTACGAATGAGGTCTTTTATATTATGATTCTTTGCATTGCATGAATTGTATGGCTTTTACACCATAAACTGCACACATTGTCTTACTGAATGGACACATTGGCCTTGTGTAATAGTACAATGAAGTGTCACAATATGTATTTGTTGTCTTCGTTTACTGTCAGCACTGTATTCTTGGTCTTGGTCTAATGAAATAAATAGAGCCCATTCCAAATGGGGACTTATTTTTTTGGTGTCTATTCTAAGATAACTGACTTGCAACTTATATAATGTAATCTTGTTTTGGTGCGTCTAAGCAAATGAAGAGAATGCAAGCACACATATGCTGTAAAGCTTCTTTCTCAGTGAGAGAAAGTTAGTTTCTGCAGTGTTAAGATAAAAGCTTGCACATATGAAATATGTTTCTTCTGTTTGAAAGACAGTTCTTAATGTGTTAGAAGTTTTATAAACAACAAGTTATGTTTGAGCTTCAATGCACAGCAAAATCAGTTTAGAGCTTCTGTGATCAAATAGACACATGCTGTAAAAACTTTCTCGGTAAAAGAAAGTTGGTTTATGCAATGTAAAGATTAAAGCTTGCAAATTTATATAATATGTTTCTTCTGTATCAAATGAAATCTTATTTGCAATGCAGAAAGACATTTCTCAATGTGTTAGAAGTTTTATGCAAAACAATTTATGTTAGAGCTTCAATGCACAGCAAGACCAGTTTAGAGCTTTTATTAAAAGTTTCTTACATGTGAAATGAAATCTGTTTGCAGAAAGACAGTTCTCAATGTTTTAGAAGTTCTATGCATACACGTTATGTTAGATCTTCAAATGCACAGCAAAATCAGTTTAGAGCATCTATGATCAATTACACACATGCTGTAAGGTTTCTTTCTCAGTGAGAGATAGTTGGTTTATGTAATGTAGAGAGTAAAGGTTGCCCATATGAAAGATGTGAAATGAAATCTTATTTGCAATGCACAAAGACATATTGTAATGTGTTAGTGCCACTAAGCAAATTAAGAGAATGCAACAAGCCTTGTCAAACAAATACGTTTTTAAGCTACATTTAAAAGCAGATACAGATAAAGGCAAGAAGCTTTAAACTGATCTAGCTGTGCATTGAATCTCTAACATCACTTGTTGTTTATAAAACTTCTAACACATTAAGACCTGTCTTTCTGCGTTGCAAATAAGATTTCATTTCATCCAGAAGAAACATCTTTCAAATGGGCAAGCTTTACATTTTACATTAAATTAACCAACTATCTCTCACTCAGAAATAAGCTTTATAGCATGTGTGCTTGCATTCTCTTCATTTGCTTAGAAGCACTAACACAGTATTACTGTTCATAAAATCTCTAAAAGCTTTAAACTGGTCTTGCTGTGCATTGAATCGCTAACATAAATTATTTTGCATAAAACTTCTAACACATTGAGAAATGTCTTTCTGCATTGCAAATAAGATTTCATTTGATAAAGAAAAAACATATTTCATATGGGCAAGCTTTAATCTTTACATGTCATAAACAAACTTTCTTTTACTGAGAAAGAAGCTTTACAGCATGTGTCTATTTGATCATAGAAGCTCTGAACTGATTTTGCTGTGCATTTGAAGCTCTAACATAACTTGTATGCATAGAACTTCTAAAACAGAGAGAACTGTCTTTCTACTTTGCAAATAAGTTTTAATTTCACATGTAAGAAACATCTTTCATATGGGCAATCTTTAATCTTAACACTGCAGAAACTAGCTTTCTCTTATTGAGAAATAAGTTTTACAGAATATATGTGCTTGCAGTTTCTTCATTTGCTTAGAAGAACCAGCACCTTGTCACTGTTCATAGAAGCTCTTAACTGGTCTTGCTGTGCACTGAAGCTCCATCATAAAATGTTGTGCATAAAAATTCTAACACATTAACAACTGTCTTTCTGCCTGGCAAATAATATTTCATTGCACATGTAAGAAACATCTTTCGTATTACGTAACATTGGATAAACCAACTTTCTCTTACTGAGGAAAAGGCTTTACAGTATGTGTCTAATTGCATTCTCTTAATTTGCTTTGTAGCACCAACACAGGTTCACTGTTCATAGAAGCTCTAAACTGATCTTGCTGTGTATTGAAGCTCTAACATTACTTGATGTTTATAAAACTTCTAACACGTTAAGAATTGTCTTTCTGCATTACAAATAAAATTTGATTTCACATGCACGAAACATCTTTCGTATGGGCAAGCTTTACTCTTTATATTGAATAAACCAGCAATCTCTCACTCAGAAAGAAGCTTTACAGCATGTGTGTAATTGATCATAGAAGATGATCATAGAAGATCTAAACTTATTTTGCTGTGCATTTGAAGCTCTAACATAACTTGTATGCATAGAGCTTTTAAAACATAGAGAACTGTCTTTCTGCACTGCAAATAAGATTTCATTTCACATGAAAGAAACATCTTTCGGATGGACAAGCTAAAGCTTGCATTGCTGCATCTTAACATTGCAGAAACTAACTTTTTCTCACTGAGAAAGAAGTTTTTCAGCATGTGTGTTATTGCATTCTCTCAATTTGCTTAGATGAATTAACTAACATTGCAGAAACTAACTTTCTCTCACTGAGAAAGAAGTTTTTCAGCATGTGTGTTATTGCATTCTCTCAATTTGCTTAGATGAATTAACACAGTATTGCTGTTCATAGAAGTTCTAAACTGGTCTTGCAGCGCATTGAAGCTCTAACATAAATTGATTTGCATAAAACGTCAAACACTTTGAGAACTGCTTTTCTGCATTGCAAATAAGAATTAATTTCATACAGAAAAAACACATTTTGTGTGGGCAAGCTTTAAACTTTACATTGCTAAAAAACTAACATTCTCTCACTGAGAAAGAAGTTTTTCAGGTTGTGTGTTATTACATTCTCTCAATTTCCTTAGATAAACAGAGTTATGGTTCATAGAAGCTTTAAACTGATCTACCTGTGCATTGAAGCTCTAACATAAATTGTTTTGCATAAAACTTCTAACACATTGAGAACTGTCTTTCTGCATTGAAGATGAGATTTAATTTCACATGTAAGCAACATCTTTTATATGGGCAAGCTCTAATCTTAACGTATCAGAAACAAACTTTCTCTCACTGAGAAAGAAGTTTTTCAGCATGTGTTATTTCATTCTCTCAATTTCCTTAGTTGAACTAACAGAGATACTGTTCATAGCAGCTTTAAACTGATCTACCTTTGTATTGAAGCTCTAACATCACTTGTTGTTTATAAATCTTCTAAAACATTAAGAACTGTCTTTCTGCATTGAAAATAAGATTTCATTTCACATGTAAGAAACATCTTTTATATGGGCAAGCTTTAAGCTTACCATTGCAGAAACTAACTTTCTCTCACTGAGAAAGAAGTTTTTCAGCATGTGTGTTATTGCATTCTCTCAATTTCTTAAGATGAACTAACATAGTTACTGTTCATAGAAGCTTTAAACAGATCTACCTGTGCATTGATGCTTTAACATAAATTGTTTTGCATAAAACTTCTAACACATTGAGAACTGTCTTTCTGCATTGAAAATAAGATTTAATTTCACATGTAAGTAACATCTTTTATATGAGCAAGCTTTAATCTTAGCATTGCAGAAACTGACTTTCTCTCAATGAGAAAGAAGTTTTTCAGCATGTGTGTTATTGCATTCTCTCAATTTGCTTAGATGAACTAACACAGCATTATTTTTTATAGAAGCTTTATACTGATCTACCTGTGCATTGAAGCGCTAACATCACTTGTTGTTTATAAAACTTCTAACACATTAAGAACTGTCTTTCCGCATTGCAAATAAGATTTCATTTCAAACTGAAGAAACATATTTCATATGGGAAAGCTTTAATCTTAACACTGCAGCAACTAACTTTATCTCACTGGGAAATAAGTTTTTCAGCATGTGTTATTGCATTCTCTCAATTTCCTTAAATGAACTAACAGAGTCACTGTTCATAGAAGCTTTAAACAGATCTACCTGTGCATTGAAGCTCTAACATAAATTGTTTTGCATAAAACTTCTAACACATTGAGA
>NW_015623456.1:1647-1834 GCF_001515625.1 Sinocyclocheilus rhinocerous | reverse complement strand
GAACTGTCTTTCCGCATTGCAAATAAGCATACAGAAGATACAGAAGAAACATATTTCATATGGGCAAGCGTTAATCTTAACACTGCTGAAACTAGCTTGAGAAAGAAGAGAAAGAAGTTTTTCAGCATGTGTGTTATTGCATTCTCGCAATTTCCTTAGATGAACTAACACAGTATTACTGTTCATA
>NW_015623456.1:0-1206 GCF_001515625.1 Sinocyclocheilus rhinocerous | reverse complement strand
ATCACTTGTTTTTTATAAAACTTCTAACACATTAAGAACTGTCTTTCCACATTGCAATAAGATTTCATTTAATTCGAAGAAACATATTTCATATGGGCACGCTTTAATCTTAAAACTGCAGAAACTAACTTTATCTCACTGAGAAATAAGTTTTTCAGCATATGTGTTATTGCATTCTCGCAATTTCCTTAGATGAACTAACACAGTATTACTGTTCATAGAAGCTTTAAACAGATCTATCTAGCATTGAAGCTTTAACATAAATTGTTTTGCATAAAACTTCTAACACATTGAGAACTGTCTATCTGCATTGAAAATAAGATTTAATTTCACATTTAAGAAACATCTTTTATATGGGCAAGCTTTAATCTTAACATTGCAGAAATAACTTTCTCTCACTGAGAAAGAAGTTTTTTAGCATGTGTGTTATTGCATTCTCTCAATTTCCTTAGATGAACTAACATAGTTACTGTTCATAGAAGCTTTAAACAGATCTAACTGTGCATTGAAGCTCAAACATCACTTGTTGTTTATAAAACTTCTAACACATTAAGAACTGTCTTTCCACATTGCAAATAAGATTTCATTTAATTCGAAGAAACATATTTCATATGGGCAAACTTTAATCTTAACACTGCAGAAACTAACTTTATCTCACAGGGAAAGAAGTTTTTCAGCATGTGTTATTTCATTCTCTCAATTTCCTTAGTTGAACTAACAGAGATACTGTTCATAGAAGCTTTAAACTGATCTACCTGTGTATTGAAGCACTAACATCACTTGTTTTGCATAAAACTTCTAACACATTAAGAACTGTCTTTCTGCATTGAAAATAAGATTTAATTTCACATTTAAGAAACATCTTTTATATGGGCAAGCTTTAATCTTAACATTCCAGAAATAAACTTCTCACTGAGAAAGAAGATTTTCAGCATGTGTGTTATTGCATTCTCTCAATGAGAAAAAAGTATTTTAGCATGTTGTGTTATTGCATTCTCTCAATTTCCATAGATGAAATAACACAGTATTACTGTTCATAGAAGCTTTAAAAAGATCTAACTGTGCATTGAAGCTCTAACATCACTTGTTGTTTCCAAAAGTTCTAACACATCAAGAACTGTCTTTCTGCATTGAAAATAAGATTTAATTTCACATATAAGTAACATCTTTTATATGGGCAAGCTTTAATCTTAACATTCCTGAAAC
>NW_015623455.1:598-857 GCF_001515625.1 Sinocyclocheilus rhinocerous | reverse complement strand
AACAATGTAGTGTAGCAGCAGATAAATACTGATAAAATAATAATTTTAAAAAAATCTTTATATATCTTTTTATATAATTAAAATGAAATTGGAAACCGCTAACAGATGCTCACATCTCCACTGGCAAGGCAACACTTGTCACTGACACCTTCATTTCCAGGTCAAGAAGCTGTCAATCAAAAACTCAGTAGCCAATGAGAACACACTACTGCTAGCCCCGCCCCCACGAGAGATTTGTGCCAGAATGGCGAACGAAAAC
>NW_015623455.1:0-224 GCF_001515625.1 Sinocyclocheilus rhinocerous | reverse complement strand
ATTTTTACTTTAATACAAACATGTATTTTAGATTTTTATTGAAATATGACAACAATCACATTATCTCACACAGAGATCACACTGTCATAGTGTTTGGGAACATTCATGTATAATTTAAATACATAATCACATGAAATCAGATAAAAAATAAAATATTTTAGAAGAGAACCCAGCATCAGAGTTGTCTGAACCAATGAGCATTAAGCTGTGTCGTCAGTCAGTCG
>NW_015623454.1:19233-20196 GCF_001515625.1 Sinocyclocheilus rhinocerous | reverse complement strand
TTTACAGGATAAAGAAATGACAGTAAGACGTGACTGTGATCAAAGCGAATGTGTGTTCCTGCAGAACATTACTTTCACCTGTTGGTTGACACCGAGTTTGTAATTTTATTCGCCTTTATTATCTGTATTATTTCATTTTTTTTTAATGTAGATTTAAACTATATTCAATATACAGTGCTTAACAAGATAACAGCGTGTAATTGTCTGAATATAAATATCGGACGCTTCATAACCATCTTTTATAGGATAAAGAAATGACCGTAAGATGGGACTGTGGTCAAAGTGAACGTGTGTTCCTGCACAACATTACTCTCACCTATTGGTTATCAAAATAATCGTTAGTTGCAGTCCTATTGGTTACCACTGAGTTTGTGATTTTATTCGTCTTTATTATTTTTATTATTATTTTAATTTTTAATGTAGAGATTTAAACTATATTCAATATACAGTGCTTAACAAATTTATTAAAACTAATTATGTAAGGTTTGTGCCACTGCTGCTCTAAACTAACAGTATTGGTGATTACCAAAATCATGTTTTAGCTTTCTGTATTGGTTAGTCCTCCAATTTGTGTAAGCTCTTTAGTAACAGTAGTAGGCTATTTCTAATGCTATAATATAATTATTGCTGTTGTCTATGAAAGAAAGGCGGAAAAAGAAGACTAGTCAAGCACTTTATAGTGGTTTTTTTCCTTCCCAGATGCCCAATTAGTTAAAAAATACCTAAACAATGCCAGCAAGAATGCAAGCTGTTATGAAAGGCATAGGGGGGCATTTTTGTTATTATGTGAATAAATACTATTTATTTATTTCAGTTTGTTATTTGCCCAATAAATGACAATAAAATTTTTAGATTTTAACAGTTTTTTGACAGATTCCTAAAATATTTGAGTTTTCTCTTTATTATGGCAGGTGGTCTAATAAATTGTTAAGCACTGTATGTTTTCATAGCATTCAGTTGGCA
>NW_015623454.1:18682-19035 GCF_001515625.1 Sinocyclocheilus rhinocerous | reverse complement strand
TGTTTTCTCTTTATTATGGCAGGTGGTCTAATAAATTGTTAAGCACTGTATGTTTTCATAGCATTCAGTTGGTATGTTTGTTTGAAGGACATTGGGCAGAATGTGGAATAGTGTGTTTTTGTCAAAAAAATGTAAATTGGGCTTTTTTCTTCTTCTTTTTTTTATCCGATTAATCGATTAACCGGAAAAAAATAATAATAATAATAATCGGCCAACTAATCGATTACCAAAATAATAGTTAGTTGCAGCCCTAAATTTAACAATTTAAATAACATTATAGTCATGCTATTAGGCAAAACAATGTTTAGTTTGGTCACTGGCTTGATTTCCACACACAAAAAAAAAAAAAAAAA
>NW_015623454.1:12050-17523 GCF_001515625.1 Sinocyclocheilus rhinocerous | reverse complement strand
TGTATTTTCTGCATTTTTTACATGGCCGTGAATAAATCAAAGTATTTGAAATTTATGACTCTTAATTTATTACTTCTACTTTCAACATGTGCAATTATTCTGCATGTGCATTAATAGTAATATTGCAGCATTCTGCAGGTACAAAATTTTGTTATTCGTTAAGGCCACAAAGGCCCAACACAGGTTTATGCCCACATTTCCCTCCAGAGTGTGGGCATACTGTGAGGTCTACTGGGGCCCTATAGGTACACATTTAGCTGGGACGCTACTTAGGACAAATAGAGGGCATACTTTTGGCCCACAGTATTCCCACTCTTTCTACTCTCCCCACTGTGTCCACACTCAGCCCACAGTGTACCCACACTCTCCCCATTATGGCCACAGTCTGCCCATACTCTCCCCACTGTGCCCACACCCAGCCCACAGTGTACCCACACTCTCCCCATTATGGCCACAGGCAGCCCATAGTGTGGACATATCTGTGGGCATGTTATGGGCCCACAATTGGGCTGGCCGCGTGGGCAAGATTTTTTTTGCCCGCAGTGGGCCCCATCTTGTTTTATCTATTTTTTAATTAATAATAAAAAATAGTCTTAGCACACCAGCAGTCATAAGTTTATGACGTATTGTCATTTATCTTAATTTCCATATTTACATGCTGCAACTTTGTGTGATTTTCAATGAAATATTTGACTAATAAATTCGCTCGTTTTTCTCCTCTAATCCTCACACACAAAGACTGTTGATGCTGATCAAATACCACGCGAGTCTATAATTTTAATTTCTTTTAATTTATTTGTGCAGATCGGCTTTTTGTAAGAAAAACAAATCAGCTCACCTTTTAGACGCTCTAAGTAAATTTTCCCCGTATTATTTTCCTCCTCTCGCCGCTTCACACTCCAGTCCAGCGGGTGGCGCTAAGACACATTCATTTGTTTGCCAAACACCATTAAACCTCAGAGGAAGAAGTTTAGTTTCACTCCGCTCTCTGTTGTTTTGTCGTGATACTGGCTTAATACAATCTGTTAGAGATGTTGTTTCTGTAAGTAGAAAAATACAGTTTTTGAAACTGTTCAATTAATGTTCTCATCCTCACAGTCGTGACTAAGTTTTGAAGCAAGCAGGAATATCTGGAGGAGTATCATCTGAACTGAGATCTGCTGCTGTGAAGATGGTGTTTGTTAAAGAGGAGAGTGAGGAGAACACGAGTGAACCAGAAACCTGGAGAATAAAACACGAGGAACCAGAAACCCGGAGAATAAAACACGAGGAACCAGAAACCCGGAGAATAAAACACGAGGAACCAGAAACCCGGAGAATAAAACACGAAGCAATACAAGAGAATGACCTCCCACCCATAGTTTTGAGTTTACAATGAGGCTGGTACAGAGTAGAGAACCAGCAGAGCGGAGAGACTGAGATGGTGTGGAGCTGTGACCAAATTACAAATATACTCTGGGGCCAGCCCATGCAATGCTTTATAGGTTAAGATAAGAACCTTAAAATCAATAAGTGATTGAACTGGAAGCCAGTGTAGTTGAGAAAGCACAGGAGTGATATGACTGCGGGCTGGTGTGTAAGCTAAAACACGAGCAGCTGAATTTTGCACATATTGCAACCTCAGAAAAGGAATGCCTAGAAATCTATTTGTAATGAATTCTTGCACAAATTCTTCCACTCAGCTGTTGTTGTCAGTTTTGCAACATGCAAATTATTATTTATGATGTTATACATAAAGCAGCTGTTTTAGAGACATGGGGCCCTATCATACACCTGGAGCGATGCAAGTGTTTTTTGCTAGTTTCAGCCCGACGCAGTTATTATTTTCACGTCCTGCGCCACATTGTTTAAATAGCAAATGCTTTTGCACCCATTTTTGCGCCCATGGGTGTGCTGGTCTGAAAAAGAGGTGTGTTCAGGTGCATTGTTGGCATGTTGCTATTTTGAGGCAACTGAAATAGACTGCGCCATTGACCAACTAAAACCTGGTCTAAAGTCAATGGCACAGTATTTTTGTTGTTTTTTTAACAATGCGTTAGTAATATGCACCTATAGGCGGGTCCACAATGCACATGCACTCACATTATTACACACACAGGGACATGCAGCAGCAGACAAACATGCCAAATATAAAAAATTAAAGGATTACAGTGTAAAATATTATTATTGTGTAGGCTACATAAATATAAAACTGCCTACGTGTCATAATGGATAGTCATTGCATGTATCAGAATTAGGCTACCTATTTGCTCGCGTGCGAGCAGCTCCGTTTCCTCTCTGGAGATGTGTTCTGTCTTTGCGCTTTCAAGTTCCTCCATGTAAATAGCGAATCTGCCATGGCGCGAGTGCAACTAGCTCTTAAAGGGAATGGGAGATGAGACTCTGATTGGTTTATTGCACGTTATGCCAAAACACACCCATGACTCATTAAGAGAATAGAGACAACACTTTTAGACCATGCGCCAAGCGCGCCAACCGTTTTTCCCATCGTGAAACTAGCAAAAGTGGATTCAGACATGCCCTAAGTGCACCTGCGCATTGCACTTTAGACCATGTGCATAGATCGTTAAAATAGGGCCCATGGTCAGAATTATATTGGCACCCTAAGAAAATATCATCAAAGAAGGTTGTGAAAATAAACCTGTATTTTTTTTTTTACCTTTTGATCTTTCAAAAAAAAAAGGTAAAGAAAATTTACCTTTTGGAATAAAAAATCTAAATAGTTAACAATGCAGATATATTTTCACAGGCTTCTTTATTCATATCTACGAAGTGCCAATAATTTTGGTATATAAAGACTGGAAACACAATGTTAATCTGAAGTTAAACCTGCTTCCTGGTAGGTTTAATTTAAGCCTCAATTTAGTCCTGAAGTAGCTCTAGTCTTCCTCCGGGAAATCAGCCTATTAACTGGACTAGACTAAGTCTAAGACTATTTAAAATAGGGCTAGACAATATGGCCAAAATTTATATCACAATATATTTCTTAACTTCGGTTGATACAATATAAACAATATTAAAAAAAAACAAATCCTCAGAAAAACTGTCAAGAACGCCCACAACAGTTGTCTGTACCTACAATTTATGAAAAAATAATTATATGTCTAAGTCTATGAAACCTCCTATAAAACTATATAATATTTTAGAAAACAAATGGCACAAATAAATGAATGGCCACCTTTTATTTGATTTAGCCTTCATACAAACAAGAAATGTGAAATCACTGTCAAATAAACATAAGACTCTCAGTCTCACCTTATTAGTATAAATATATTTAACTTTAAACTATAACATAAGCTGATTATTCTTATAGATTGAAACAAAAGTGCTTCAGCCAGGATAAAGAATATGAAAAGTGCTCGGAGTTGTGGCAGAAAACAGAAAAAAAAAGTGAGCAACAACAAAAACATGTTGCTGTAGACAGACTCATTCTCTGCCAGCAGGAGGCGCTTTAGAGCAAAGACTAGACTGTGCACTCCTAATACTTATGAATGGGAGAAAGTGCAACGCCCAATATGGTGAATAAGCCCCGCCTACTAAATGAAAAAGCCAATCGTTGATTAGTAAAGTCATCACGTCACTGCACAGCTGCAGTTAGAAGCTCCGGTTCCTATAGAAACAGGCAGCATTCGCAAACTCGCGCTCATGACTGCGCATGCGTATTGGCTGCTCTAGCCTGAAAAATAAGCCCTTTGTATCGCTATTTAAACATAAGAAAGAACAATTATGATGCAGTTGATGTAAGATTTCCTTGGTGATTTCAAATATGAAATTTAATTGTAAGCTTGGTGAACAGTTTTGGAGAATTTGATGTTTCCTCATTCAAAGAAATGGGAGCTGCACTTGCATGCCCGGGAGGCGTTTTAAAGATGGCCGCCGAGTGAAATGACTTGTTTTAAAGGGGTCATATGATGATTCCTTTCTCTTTGGAGTGTTACAAGCTCTTGATGCATAATGAATATCTGTAAAGTTGCAAAGACTAAAGTCTCAAATCCAGAGAGATATTCTCTATAAAAAGTTAAGAATCAACCACGCCTACCTAAAACTGCTCGTTCTAACACCCCCCCACACGTGTCTACGTCACGATGTGGGAAGATTTGCATAACGCCGCCCAAATGTTCACGCAAAGAAAGAAGGCATAACTTTGATTCTCGCTGTAGTAGCCTATTGTTGCTACCGCCGGCGCCGCTGCCATGTTGTGGAGATGCTGTGTTTTGTTGTGAAAGCGAAACTACTTTGTTTGGCCTTCCAAAAGAGGACACATCTAGAAATCAGTGGTTAAGTTGTATTTACAACACTGTTCCAGAACAGTTCAACCCAAATATTCAGATGTTTGCAGCGTATTTTATGGAGGACTGTTTCTTGATCCTGGGAAGGCTGTGCACAAAGGCTGTTTCTATAAAGTTGGGCAATTCCAACTTTGCAAGGACAGTCTGGCACTTCTGACTCACAGTCTAAGTACGTTTACAAATTTAAAGAATTTGCCACTGATGATTCAAACGCGAGTTTTGAGCAGTGTAGAGTAGTGCTTGTTGTTTGTTGTTTTTTGGATCACAAATGCAGACATGGTTTTATGTTTACGCAGCGCGATACGCAACGCAACGCGTAAAAAGACAGTATAAGTCAATCCGTAATTATGTCCCCACTGGATGCAACAAATGCCTCGTTTGTAATGGGTTTTGTTGGTTTTGTCTTGTTGCCCTGGGACTCTGCATCACAGTATGTTAAGTGGCATAACATTTCCGTCACGTGCTTGAGGAATTCGGCCAATCACAACACACTGCATAGCTGGCCAATCAGAGCACACCTCGCTTTTCAGACCGATGAGCTTTGTAAAAATCTACGTGTTTCAGAAAGGCGGGGCATAGAGGAGCAACGATAATGTACATTGTGGAAAATAATGTGTTTTTTGAATATAAACACATTGCATTACACCAAATAAACAAAATAATGTTCTTTTTAGCAACGTCATATGACCCCTTTAAAGGCACTGTAGGGGCTAAATCTAATACTTTAAGCTACTGAGTTGTTTGATCCCGGAGTAATTAGGTTGACGCGCTTTCTTACTTTGATGTACGTTGTTTACTTCCTCCATTAGAAACGAGAAGACCATTCTTCTGTTTGCATCACCATACACAATTTATTGGCTCCACATACCACCAGCGTGCATAATGTCCAATTTAGTATCCAATACATACACTAAAAGAAAGTCTTACAAACGTCCTTCATCTTTCCCGCTGTTGCGGTCAAAAACCTTTTGCCCTTCCGGGTCAAACACCTACCTACATTAGTAGGAAGGCAACCTATATACACTGAAATCTCTGTAATGTTCACAGTGCCACTCAATCAGCCCTCTACGAACACCTTGGCAATTGAATCGCCATTGGCTGGTAAATTTTTTTAGTTTACTCGCCAGAATGATATACTATTTTACACACACACACACACACACACGTTTACTTAGCTATCTAAA
>NW_015623454.1:8042-11073 GCF_001515625.1 Sinocyclocheilus rhinocerous | reverse complement strand
TCATGAATATTAATCAGGTTGTGTGGGTTCGCTCGAACTGATTTGCTTAAATCAAAACAGGGACGATAATAGGTGAGCGCCAGCCAATGAGATTGCTGTTTGCGCATTAGTTCCGCCCACTACCGGAGAAAGCGGTAGTTCTTGAAAGCGGAAGATTTGACAGCAAAATACAACAAATAATATCGTTTACATGTAGCGCGCATAGGTAGCGCGTCAATTCTCTCTCTCTCTCTCTCTCTCTCTGTGTGTGTGTGTGAAACAAAGCGACGGCGAGTCGTGCACTTCATACTAGAGTTTACGGTTCGTTAAATACAGGTGCGTTGCACATCCATTCAGATGAACTGAAAAACAGCACAGATCGCTTGGCGGAGAGTGAAACTCTGCTGCGCTCATTCAGAGAGTGTTCGGCGAGTGAAAATACATTTGAGCTAAACTTATACTTAGCCTCCAACTCACACACTGGCGAGTAAAATCTGAGAATTTATTAGCAATTGGCTAATATTAGACATCATTTAGTCGCCAGAGTGAAGATTTAGTCGCATATGCGAGTGATTTACTCGCAATGTAGAGGGTTGCATATGGCGCGCCGCGTCGTGCCCCGCCCGGCAGTGTTCAGCGCGCATGTTTCACTCTCCTCGTCACTGCGGTTTGACGCTCCGCTCAATATTCCGATCTATGAATGTACGTTCCGCTCGTGTACCGCTCATGCTCACCGGAAAAGCAAAGACCTTATCTCCAAGTTCTGTGTACTATCGGATTACTTGCTACGGGAACATTTCAAAGGGAAATTGGGGACCGAGCCGGAATTTCCCAACCCTCTATAAGCCGTGCTATTCACAAGGTGGTAAAAGCTATTGTAGGTCTTATGACAACTTATGTAAAATTTCCTTATGATGTGGCATACGAGATGGTAGTTAAGAGGGGGTTCTATGAGATCAGTGGCATACCTAATACCATCGGTGCAATAGACTGTACCCATGTGCGTATGAAAGCACCATCCGCAAATGCAATAAACTATGTGAACAGAAAAAATTACCACTCCATCAATGTTCAAATAGTCTGCGATGCCAGCTGTAACATACTAAATGTTGTTGCACGCTGGCCCGGAGGAACTCACGATTCCTTTATTTTACAAAACAGTTATTTAGGACAGCGCTTGCAAGCTGGGGGTGGTGAAGAGGGATGGCTTCTTGGTGAGTAGAAGTGTGCCCAGAATATTTTTTAGTTCATTTAAATAAAGGTTCATTATCATGATGCTTGTTGTAGGTGACAGGGGTTATGGTCTCAAAACATGGCTCATGACACCTCTAGCCAACCCAACGACCCCTCAAGAAGTGCGCTACAACCTGAAACATGCCCGTGCGCGCTCAGTGATAGAACGCACAATCGGGTTACTCAAATCCCGTTGGATGTGCTTGGATGCAGCTGGTGGAATGCTGTTATACAGGCCAGACAAAATCTGTCAGATTGTTTTAGCATGTTGTGTACTGCACAACATCGCAATGGCACGGGGTGTACCTGCTCCTTATGGACCACACGCACAGCCGGAACCTGTGGGTGACGAGATGCACGCGCCAGCCCAAGCAGCGCTTCAAGCACGCCTTCAGTTGATACAACGTTTATAATGGTATATAATCTCATTCTATTTTTTTAAATAGCTTTTGTAGTTTGCTGCAGTGCACATTCTATAATTGAGCACATGGAATTTGTAAAAGTGCTTTTAACGATTGCAAAAAAGTTTTAGGGAATATTAAAACACATCAGAAAACAGAATTTTGCCACAATATATTTATTCACATTTATGCACTTCTGTGACTGCCAAGCAATGCTATCAGTTTATTCAGTGACTCATTTATTTCCTGTAGGCCAGCTGCCACGTCCTTAATGGCAAGGATGAGGGCATCTTGACTAGCGCCTCTGTGAAGGGGTATAACGAGTGGATTGGGAAGTAGACGGCTGGACTTCAACTTCTTCATTTCCATCTGCTGTCTGTGGATGTTCTGCAAAAGCCGGAAGTTTTGAGTTATGATGATTACTTAAATCAAAATCTTTATTTTAAGGAATGTATTCAAGCAAATTACCGTGTTGTAATTGCTCCTGTATTAGGTCACTCTCACCCTCACTCCTTTCTATAATGCCGCTGAAGCTTGACTGTCCTATAATTGCAGCCATTCTTTCATCGAAGGCAGACAGATCAGGTGCCCCCTGCCCTCCACCCGTGTCTTTTTTCCTCTGTTGAACTGAAATTCTTCTTTTGGCCTCGAACTTCATGTCAAACCACTTTTTTTAACTTCGGCAACCGTCCGAATTTCTGGTGAAACCACATTAACGGCTTGTGTTACCGTATCCCACGCTTCTTTTTTACCTGTGCCCGTTACGCCAGTGGATACACTTTTAAATAGCACATTTTTTCTGACTTCCACCTCCGACAGCAAAACCTCACCTTCATTATCGTTAAAGTTATTTTTCTTTGTCTTTTGTTTCGGTGCCATAATTGTCTTTTTCTGGACGAGTGCCGCTTTGCGGAAAGCCCTTATATGGAGCTGGTTGGGGTGTGTATTATGCTAATTACTAACCTCGTGCACGCGGGCGCTCATTTAGAAGACTCCAAATTCACTAACAGAAGAACGAGTTTAAGAACAAGCTCATGTGCGTACGCACGTGTTGTGAATTAGCCGGAAAGTTTTCGTGAGAAGGTCAAATGTGCGTATAAATACGAAAAACGTATGCAATTATTAGTGAATGAGACCCACTGTTTTTACAGTTTTTGCCTATTGCTTGAACACTTTTTGCAAAACTTCGGCTCATTGTGTCAAAACTTTACACACAAGCACACAAGACACAACACTGGGAAATAAACCATTCACATCTATGTCGAATTGAAACTCTGCTATCAAAACCTAACAATCCTTTGTCAAAATGTCACTCTGATGACAAAATGATACACACTTGCATCATATGAATACACTTTCAGATTAGCAGCAACACACTAGTGTACTTTATATAAAACACTGCAGTCTTTAATTTTCAC
>NW_015623454.1:4628-5842 GCF_001515625.1 Sinocyclocheilus rhinocerous | reverse complement strand
CTCTTCTATTCTTTACTTCCACTGGTCCGAAGTAATCTACTCCAGTGTTGGTAAATGGTGGTAGATCGGAAAGGATCCTCTCCTTTGGAAGATCTGCCATTTTTTGTTCAGCTGCTCTTCTATTATGGCGTCTACAAAAGCCACACCCAGAAATTATCTTCCTGACAGCTGAGTGGAAGTTAGTAATCCAAAATTTCCTCCTAACTGTGGATAACGTATGGCTTCGTCCACCATGACCCAGACTTTCATGCACATGCTTCAGAATAAGCATAGAAATATGCTGATCTTTGCCGAGTATAAGCGGATGCTTGACCTCTTCAGGCATGGCTGCTTTACTCAGTCTTCCTCCAGCTCTTAACAGTCCATCATCCAAAAATGGATCCAACCGATAAATAGAACTTTGCCGATTCACTGTGACTATCCCAGATGAAAGAGCAGAAATTTCCTTACTGAATTTCTTTTGCTGGCAATAGCGAACAATGGCTTCCTCTGCTCCCAATAGATCATCCAGTGTCAAAACAAGACTCTTAGGCGGTTATAACTTTTGACCCCTTAGACTGTACATCACTGTCCTGATTGTTCTTTAAATGACCAGCATTTGTAGCCTTCTGCTTCTTTCCCAAGCAAATTCTTTCCAACAAGATCATTTTCAACTTGAGAAACCAGGCCACCGCTACTTTGAGCCTCCTCCACTCAGAAAAGTAAGCAATTAGTTAGTCAGTAGGATTAGACACTTCATTTACAATATTGACGTTTACTTGTGGTTTCTCGTTTGACCTCTGTGTCATCAGAGTCTATGGAGACATTTAGTGTGTCTATAGGCCAATACTCATGCAACCACAAGAAGGCTGGACCTGCAAGCCACCTGCTGTTCTTCAGAAAGTTTCCAACCTTCATTCCTCTTGAAGCATCATCAGCTGGATTGTCCTTAGAACTGACATATCTCCATTGTGAGGGTTCAGCTGTTTCTCTAATGGTTGCAGTAGTTTGATGACGCCGTGACTGAGTGTGGAATCTTGGGAGTTGTGGTCTTCATCTCCACAGCCGATGCAATCCGACGGGACTCGGGCAGAAATCATGTTCATGGATGAGCTAATGATTTATTAACGTAGTAGAAGCAATCCGACGGGACTCGGGCAGAAATCATGTTCATTTGATGAGCTAATGATTTATTAACGTAGTAGAATGAAGCAGGGTGAGGCTGAAAGCCGTCG
>NW_015623454.1:1973-4386 GCF_001515625.1 Sinocyclocheilus rhinocerous | reverse complement strand
ACATCAAACACCACTGCCTCTTCGTTTTCTTGACTGTGTGTATCCTTAACAAAACAAATGATAAAACACAACCCTCTTTTCGTTTTCATTTAAACAATATAAAACATATTAACATGTGGTTAAGGCAATTTGTCCACATATACTCTGATTATCTTCACTGTATGAATAATAAAATGAAATATTACATAAAGCACAACTCTACCTTTTTTGTTAAATAGCCTATCAGTTTGAATGAACAATAATAGCCATTATAAAAGTATAAGTATGTAGTATAAGAGACTTATGTAATAGGAAATAAAGACAAAAGCAAACAATTCAGTCAAACGTATGCTACAAAGTCAGTGCTGTACTACGATTAAATTAAATTAATATATATGCATATATAGATGCATCCTTGATAAAAGGGGCAGAGCAAGAATTCATCCGCTGCAGTTTTAGATTTAGTTTGTTGTAACAGAAACAATCTTTAGAGCTGTTGAATAATATAGATGCAGCAGCAAATAATAAGGGACACTTTTTTCAACAGAATGTATGTTAGATAATTGTGTAGGGTCTTGATGTTCACATGAGAGTTCACACTGGAGAGAAACCGTTTACCTGTAATCAGTGCGGGAAGAGTTTCACGCAATCATCAAACCTTAAGATACACATGAACATCCACACTGGAGGGAAACCTTACAAGTGTTCACACTGTGACAAGAGATTCAGTCGGTCAGGACATCTGAAAAGACATGAGAGGATCCACACTGGAGAGAAACCGTACACATGTGATCAGTGCGGGAAGAATTTTGCATGGAAAGAAATCCTTATGGCACATATGAAATTTCATACAGGAGATAAACTGTACACATGTAATCAATGTGGAAAGAGTTTGATTAGCAAATATAGTCTTGAGCTTCACATGAGAGTTCATACTGGTGAGAAACTGTACACATGTAATCAATGTGGAAAGAGTTTCACATACAAAAAAAGTCTTCATGTTCACATGAGAGTTCATACTGGAGATAAACTGTACACATGTGATCAGTGCGATAAGAGTTTCACACAATCATCACAACTTAAGGTACACATGAACATCCACACTGGAGAGAAACTGTACGCATGTGATCAATGTGGCAGAACATTTTTGAGGGCTTCAGACCTGAAGCAGCACCTGAGAGTTCATACAAAGGAGAAGCCACATTCTTGTTCTTTGTGTGGAAAGAGTTTTACACGTTTTTCAACTTTGAAAAAACATCAGAAAATACACACTGGTGTGAGAGAGTACATGTGCTCTGAGTGTGAAAAGACTTTTACTTCAGCAAACTGTTTAAAACAGCATGAGAGGATCCACACTGGAGAAAAACCTTACAAGTGTTCACACTGTGACAAGAGATTCCGTCATTCATCAAGTCAGAAAAGACATGAGAGGATCCACACTGGAGAGAAACCGTATCACTGCACTGCATGTGGGAAGTGTTTCATTCAGTCATCTTCTCTAAACAGTCATACAAAAAACAATCACAATAAGTATTCAAGATTCAGCTGAGATTCTGATAAAATCAAAGATTCCTCCCCAAATAACTGTCAAAACATTGTATTATTGTGCTTTCTTATTTTTCTTCACTGCTGTTTTTAAAATGACTAATTATTCTTCCACTTGAGGTGTATTTAGAAAATGCAGATGCAAGATATACTGTCATGTTGCTTTGCAACTGATCCTTCTGTGCTTCTCTTGTAAGAAGGGATGGGTACCAGAACATGTTATTTAATGGGCCCTTTATTCATGAAAAAAAGAATACCATTAAAGAACTGGACTGATGTGCAGTATTGTGAGAATAGTAATACTGTTAAAATCTTAACGATACCCAGGGCTCGAATTGAGGGGGGATGGCATCCCCCTGATAGAAAAAATGACAAAAAGCATCCCCCCTCAGTAAAACCACCATCCCCCCTTACGATCCCCTTTAGATTAATAATGTGTATTATGTAAAACTAATCATGCAAATGAAATGTTAAAATACTCAACTGATAATTCACGAACTAAATAACGGCAATTGGCCAATCAAAACTTGGTACTGTATGAAGCTGCGCACAGCTAAAGCAAGTTTTCGTCATTTTTCACACAAAATGATTCAAGCACAACTTTTGAATTTTTTTTTAAAAGAAGACAACAAAAGGTATGGATTTTCCTTGATTAGAATTTAAAGACATTCCCCTGACATAATGTTATTGTACTGTATGTGTGACTGTGAGGGACTAAGAGACGATACGAGAGCTGACATTATCAAGTATGTCACCGACTTTGAACAAGACGTGTTTTTGTTTGTTTGTTTGCAAAGTCCAAAAGCATTCACTGCGCGATTAAACCTATTAGAATGCAGTTAGAATGCCCTTATAATTCAAGCAATGAAAGAAAAAATACCCATGTATG
>NW_015623454.1:0-1786 GCF_001515625.1 Sinocyclocheilus rhinocerous | reverse complement strand
TTTTTTTTACAGTGCATAGGAACATGGTGTTTCGTTCCTTGAATAAATCAGTTTTTGAACGAATCTGTTTGTTTCTGTTTATTTATAAAGCACAATTAAAACAATGTAAGTTGACCAATGTGCTGTACAATCTCTAAATAAAAATTACACGGCATTAACTTTCAGACAAACAATGACCAACAACAACAAATGTTATAAAAAAAAAAGCCTCTTGCTAATTAGTCCGCAGAACCAAACACTAATTCAAGTAAATTCAAGCACTTTCAATTTTAGTTTAAAATATCTTAATGACGGAGCCAGTCTGAGATGTAGAGGTAGCTTATTCCAGCGCTTCGGAGCTTCTACAGCAAATGCCTGTTCACCACTCAATTTTAATCTAGTCCTTGGAATGTCTAGGATCATTTGATTTGCTGATCTCAGAGACCTGGGTGGTTTGTATATAAAAGGACACAGATATGACAATACATTTTCATAATAATACATATCTTTGGTTTTTTCTGCTCAGTGTTATGTAGGGTCAAAAATTATCAAAGACTTCTGCTTTCCTGTCCCAAACCTATCTTGCGTATCAAAAGGGCCATTTGGCATTCCTGAAGACACAGAGGTGCTGATAGTGATCAGGCCTGTAGGCCAACATGTGTATACATCGGGGGTCTTCTAATTGTCACACCTTTTGCACAGTGGGTGAAGTTGTAATCTGCTGATTGGTCAGTTTGAATGTCTCACATTTGGTTTTTAGTCACATGGTCAAGAAAGGGATAAAAGAGGACTGTAACTGTTGCTCTGTCTCTTTCCTTTGCTACCTCTTTCCTTTACCTCTTGCCTTTGCTGCCTCTCTCTTCTTGGGGCTCTGCCCTCTCTCCCTCTTTCTCTCTATCTCTCTTTCTCTCTCCCTCAGGTAACATTTTACATACATGCTGGGTACAATTAACTATGCTTTACCATCCTTCATCTATTTTGTAACCAATTCAAGTGTAACCATATCAAAATATTGTTATTAAACCATTTCAATGATTAATTATGTGCTAACTAGTCTTGATTCAAGGTTAATATTAAAGTGCTACCTATTGCAATACAATAGTCACTCAATAGCAACACTCTCCCACATATTTAGCTATTCTAACTGCTCTTATTTCCGTCATTGGTATAAGTGGCAGTGGGTGGTAATAGACTAGAAATGTACAGTTTTATACCATCGTGCTGATAACATTTCTTTAGTCATTCGGCAATCCTACAGCCTGAACCCCTGTAGGGAAACCACCCTTACATGATCAATGGTATCAAATGCTGATCTAGTAAAACTAAAACCACTGAGCTGCCTGAATCAATCAAAATAAAATAAATAGAATCAAAATAGAATAGAATCAAAATAGAATCGAGTGAGCCAGTGATTCAATGGTCCATTCAGACGGACTCACTTGTTTAGTTTCTAATTGAATCAGCCGTTTTGAACAAATCGTTTGATTTGAATGATTCGAGAAATCATTTATTAAAACAGGGACTTGCTACCACCTACTGGTGGTTTTATTGTCATTTTTATTTATCCATGACAGGACATTCAAACAATACCATTTTGTGGCTCTTTAATGTGTCATGACAGATCACTGTAGCGCCTCTGTTCAGTTCCCGATCAGGGCGAAGTTCACAGGATTTTGTCCACAGAATGATAAGAGCACACATTATTTTAACATATTATTTTATTATTTCACATTATTATTTAAACTTAAGCGCTGCAAGCCATTGTTGTGGCAAACTGTTGGTTGCTCTTGCTCCGCCCCTCCTAACT
>NW_015623453.1:81071-104453 GCF_001515625.1 Sinocyclocheilus rhinocerous | reverse complement strand
AATAATGTTCTTTTTAGCAGCATCATATGACCCCTTTAATGTAAGCTCTTTTACTTCAGTTGTGTCCTTCAAAATAGTAAAAATTAGATTTTTGCAATGGCTGATTTAATGTGATCTGTAATTTTATGGAAACGTGTTTTATGTTTGTTTAAATGCTAGTATTTCCAATATATTTGTGTACGAAGCAGCTAATTCATGGTTCAAACATATATTTTTCTTTATGCTACTTTTGGTGGAATTCTCCCACCACCTCTACTCCGTGTGTTACTCTGCACAGATAACGCCTAAATATTGTAGAAACTTAATTTGCTGTAAAGTTGCTTTGCAATGATTTGTATCGTGAAAAGCGCTGTACAAATAAACTTGACTTGACTTGACTTTTAGTACTCTATTTTCGTCCATCTTATGGCACATTTTTTTCGATTTGCACTCTACAGCTGGTCCAGTGCAATGAAATTATTTAAAATGTATTCTATAGGTTGGTGCTTGTTGTTTAGCAAACTGTAAATGTCTTGAATACCTTCACGCGATCGAAGCGGAACGAAACGCAGAGTTTGAAATGAGGAACTTCTGTAAAGCGCATGCTCTCAAAAATATCAACCAGACTCACAAGCATACTAAACCAATCAATAATGTATTATTATTATTAATAATGTCACTGGTTTAGATGTGAACGGTAGGCTATAAAATGCAGATTTTGCAGAACTTTATTTTCTGGCGTCATCCTTTGTGCGCATGCGCTCTGCATCCCTCATCACGGTGACGTCACGCAGCTTCATTCTGTCATGATGTTGTTCGGTTCCGCGGATGAGCGCAGATCAGCGTGATTACAGCGACGAGAAAGCGACAAAATCAACGAAATCCGAGATCTGTGACATCAACATTTACTATGGAGTTAAAGAAAGCCATTTCTGAAAGCGAAGCGACGATGAAAACATACGGCGCGCTGCAGGAGACAAACCGGAGCAGAGACAAAGGTGACAGTCACTTCAGATGTCCATGTTGTTATCAGATATCATTTCAGCCTCATGATCGGATATGCTTTCACTGTTATCATCAGATGTGATTTCAGTTATTATCAGGCATGATATTACAGTTGCTGCCATGCGATATTAGTCTTATTATCAGATATGATTTCATGTTATTAATTTTCAACGACTCTGATGCTCTGTCCTGTTTTTGAGGGTCACTGATGTGTTTGTTTAAGTGACCCTTTCATTTAAAAACATGCAATGTGTTTCTTCAGCTCTTTTCACACGTTTACTGCTTTATTTCATTTGTTCACTGACAATGTCCAGCTGTGGACAGAATATGATTTTTTTGGTCATTTTTATGATACAACATGGGCCATTTTATTACATTAATGCTGTGTTGTTTTTAATAGCATCCTGTGGTGAAAATGACATGTTAAATGGAGTCTTATCCTCTCAATCATAATGCAAGTGTAGAAACAGCTCCTTATCTCAGTAATTCTTCTGGCCATCAAATAATATTTCTATTAATTTATTACTAGTTTTAGTAATGATTAAGTCAAGTTTGTGCTGTCTGTCTTGGACAGTAAGCCAAATCGGTTTACGTTTATTACACCCAATAATTACACGAGCAGGTGAACTTGTGAGACATTATTTTAATAAAGTATCCGGCTCCTCTGTTGTGCTGAAGCTGATTTTGCAGCTAGCGCTTCACGTGTTTCTTCAAACATCCCACGTCTCACATTTCATCTCAAGCACTTCAGTAACTCTGTTGTTGTCTTGGTACTGTTTTTGCCACGGGATGTATGATTTACACAAGCTTCAGTCTGGATCCAGAACACCTGAGAAGAGATGATGCCAACCCCTCAGTGGACCTCAGATGATGCCAACCCTGAAACAACATATTGAACTACCACATTTTGCTATAAGTTTGATTGCATGATATAATAATTGCTGTTAATAGTGTTCATCGTCTGTTTTATTACGTCTTTAATTGATTTTTCCGTACATTTCTGCCATATGTACATTAACTGACAGTCACCACTGATAAGCTACCACTAAATATTGTAGAAACTTAATTTGCTGTAAAGTTGCTTTGCAATGATTTGTATCGTGAAAAGCGCTGTACAAATAAACTTGACTTGACTTGACTTTTAGTACTCTATTTTCGTCCATCTTATGGCACATTTTTTTCGATTTGCACTCTACAGCTGGTCCAGTGCAATGAAATTATTTAAAATGTATTCTATAGGTTGGTGCTTGTTGTTTAGCAAACTGTAAATGTCTTGAATACCTTCACGCGATCGAAGCGGAACGAAACGCAGAGTTTGAAATGAGGAACTTCTGTAAAGCGCATGCTCTCAAAAATATCAACCAGACTCACAAGCATACTAAACCAATCAATAATGTATTATTATTATTAATAATGTCACTGGTTTAGATGTGAACGGTAGGCTATAAAATGCAGATTTTGCAGAACTTTATTTTCTGGCGTCATCCTTTGTGCGCATGCGCTCTGCAGCCCTCATCACGGTGACGTCACGCAGCTTCATTCTGTCATGATGTTGTTCGGTTCCGCGGATGAGCGCAGATCAGCGTGATTACAGCGACGAGAAAGCGACAAAATCAACGAAATCCGAGATCTGTGACATCAACATTTACTATGGAGTTAAAGAAAGCCATTTCTGAAAGCGAAGCGACGATGAAAACATACGGCGCGCTGCAGGAGACAAACCGGAGCAGAGACAAAGGTGACAGTCACTTCAGATGTCCATGTTGTTATCAGATATCATTTCAGCCTCATGATCGGATATGCTTTCACTGTTATCATCAGATGTGATTTCAGTTATTATCAGGCATGATATTACAGTTGCTGCCATGCGATATTAGTCTTATTATCAGATATGATTTCATGTTATTAATTTTCAACGACTCTGATGCTCTGTCCTGTTTTTGAGGGTCACTGATGTGTTTGTTTAAGTGACCCTTTCATTTAAAAACATGCAATGTGTTTCTTCAGCTCTTTTCACACGTTTACTGCTTTATTTCATTTGTTCACTGACAATGTCCAGCTGTGGACAGAATATGATTTTTTTGGTCATTTTTATGATACAACATGGGCCATTTTATTACATTAATGCTGTGTTGTTTTTAATAGCATCCTGTGGTGAAAATGACATGTTAAATGGAGTCTTATCCTCTCAATCATAATGCAAGTGTAGAAACAGCTCCTTATCTCAGTAATTCTTCTGGCCATCAAATAATATTTCTATTAATTTATTACTAGTTTTAGTAATGATTAAGTCAAGTTTGTGCTGTCTGTCTTGGACAGTAAGCCAAATCGGTTTACGTTTATTACACCCAATAATTACACGAGCAGGTGAACTTGTGAGACATTATTTTAATAAAGTATCCGGCTCCTCTGTTGTGCTGAAGCTGATTTTGCAGCTAGCGCTTCACGTGTTTCTTCAAACATCCCACGTCTCACATTTCATCTCAAGCACTTCAGTAACTCTGTTGTTGTCTTGGTAAAAAGTACACTCACTTTTTAAGAACTTTTAAAGTTTTAGTGGCATAAATGGCAAAATAGTTCTTTATGCTGGTATTAAATCAACAGTTTTTTGGGGGAAAAAACATTTCCAACACCTGGTTATTTTAGACAATTTAGAAATCCTGTGCCTAAGGTGTCACCAGAAGTGTCCCGTCTGGTCAGCGTACTCCAGATCCACTTTCCTGCAGAGTTTAGTTCCAACCCTGATCAAACTCACCTGACTTCAGCTTTCTAGCAATCAGGAAGATCTCGAAAGTGTCCAAGATCATTTTAATGTGACTGAAAGTCCAAACTATCAGGGAACATGTAACAGAGCCACAGATGCTGAATAAACAGAAGAGTCCAGGAGAGTGAAGGAGTAAAGGAGCACAAAAGAGGCCCGTGAGCTGGAGACCAAGACAGACCTATGAGGTCTCTGGACCAGACTCTATCCTCATCCACAGAGAAGCGGATCTGCTCAGCTGAAGAGCTCGTTCCCAAGAGGAACAGCAAAGTTGAGTCTGAAGTGGGTCACTGAGTCCAGAGCAGTAAGGAGCGATAAGAGTATTGTCCGGGAAGGTTGTGTGAAAGGAGAAACTCACGAATGTGTTCCCCGAGGGAACGGTCACCCTGGCGGAGAAAGATCAGGCCTATTCCTGATAGATCATGCAAGGCCAGTTGTTCTGTAACACGGCAAGCAAAGGATGGCAGCAGGAGACATGGGATTTTTAATAAGAAGAGCAAAACCAGATCAAGGAACAGGTAACACCGGGAACCGGAACACATGCGTCTAACAACTGACCAAGAAACATATTAATACAGACAGACTAACGAGATAACACGTTACAGGGAACACAATACAGGGTTACCAAATCACTAATAAAAGTACGAAGGACTACAAATCCCAACACAGGAAACAGCAAACAAGAACTATAACATAAAAGTCCAAACAAACGGAGAACACGTAATAGTGACCTTTATATAACAAAAAAAGAAAATCAGCCTCTGAGACACAAAAGTGCCCGAAGTTGAAGAAACACCTGCTTTGTGTCTGATTTCAGCTTTTCATCATAACGCTATTTAACACAATCATTTTATTTCCACTTACCCTTACATTGACACAACTGATGTTATCATGTAAACAGTAACAATATTATTTCTACAGCATCGAGGCATACTCTCATGATATATTACATTTTCCAGTTTTGTTCCACCTCAATATTATTTTTTAACAACATTTGTACATGGATTCATACAGTTGTGACTCTGTTGAGCGCACAAAGACAGACAGATGTTTTTGTGTTACTGAATGTATTACTGAATTTTAGAATATCATATCGCTGTCTGAATGAAAGTGATTGACTGTTTTGAATTCCTAACCCTCTGTCAATGACCTCTGACCTGTTTAAGGTGGACCCTTCAATATGGCGGCCATGATTGTTTTCACTCCGAAGTGGTCTTCGGAGGGCGATATATCCCGTTTGGAACGCACCGATAGTGTTTCACAAACAGCTTTATAATAGCCACAAGAAAGATGAACTGAATAACTAAATATCTCCACCTGTGGGAACCTGAGCAGAACTGACTTCGTAAATTAAAAATCACCAAAACAATGATTCAAACACACCGAGACTCCATGAAGACACACACACACTCTCTCTCTCTCTCACACACACACACACACACACTCACACTCTCTCTTTTGCGCAGACGGGCCTGCTGCGATACACGTTCACGAACTGCATCCTGAAATCGGCGCAGACTCTCCTCTTTCTCTCGTCGGGTCTCCTCCAGAAACTCTTCTACTCACTCTCTCACACACACACTCACACAAACACAAACACACACACACTCACTCTCACACACTCACTCTCTCACACACACACACACACTCTCTCTCACACACAGACACACACACACACTCACTCACCGTCTGTTTGTACCCAAGGCCAGATGGACGTGTCCATGGCTGAAAACTCCATGTCTACAGACGAGATGGAGGCGGAAATGGCTCGGATTCAGCATCTGCGGGAGGTGCTGGTGAGACGCGAGTCTGAGCTGCGCTTCATGTGAGTAGCTGCTGCATTTACTGCATGTGTTCAGAACAAAATGCTGAGATTCTCCTCAGAAATGACAGAATCTGAGCGACTGGTTTTCTTTCATATTCTTCTCAGGATGGACGATATTCAGCTCTGCAAAGACATTATGAAGCTGAAGCAGGAGCTGAGGAAGATAGTGGCAGTGCCAGGTGACACACACATACACACACACACACACACACACACGTCTCAGATTGGATTGACGTGTGCATTTTCTAACACACAGACGCAGAGAAGACTAAGAAACATCGTCAGAGAGAAGAGAAATTAATCCAGGAGATTCATCAGCTGGTGCAGAAGAGAGATTTCCTGGTGGATGATGCCGAGGTCGAGCGTCTGAGGTCAGAGAATACAACTTTTATTGGTGACGTTTGTCATCAAATGTACTAAAGTTTCTGAGAGATTTCTCTGGTTGTCTCTGTCTCACAGGGAGCAGGAGGAAGATAAAGAGATGGCCGAGTTCCTCCGACAGAAGCTCAGCATCATACAGAGTAAGAGTTTGCACAGCCGTCTCTCACGTTCACGTGTCAGGAGTTCGCCCATATAATCGAATTGAGCAAATAATAAGCATATTTGGCATGCTGTCCTGAGGGAGGGCTCCGAGCTCAGAATATAGCCAAACCCAGAGAACTCCTCACACCCATAATATGGGATGAGAATAGTTTAAGAGTGAGGAGTTGGGGTGGAGGAGGGATGCCGGAACGGGGGGACAGACGTAAGTTGGCTGTATATACAGTGGTGGCCAAAATTATTAGAACTCTAGTATTTTCATTAGCTAAAAATGGTTTTAAGTCAGTTATTTCTATCTTTTGCTGTAGTGTGTCAGCAGAATATATCAGTTTACATTTCCAAACATTAATTTTGCCCTTAATTTTAATAATCCAGTGAGATTTTTGTCTGACAACAGCCAGTGCTCCACACAGAGATCTGATCTGATCATCATCCAGTCTGTCTGGAATGACATGAAGAAAAAGAACAAACTGAGACAGACTAAGGCTACGTCCACACAAAGCTCTCTGGGACCCGGTTTCAAAAAATATCGGTTTCACTCTCCCAAAACGCCGGATCCGTGTGGACGAAACGCCTATACGATACAAAATGTATGCTTATACAGCTAAACGCGTGTGGACGGGGCCTAAATCCAGAAGAACTGTGTCTCCAAGACGCTTCAAGAAACCTACCTGCAAAGCTACAGTACTGTTAAAAGTTTTAGGCACTTGTGTAAAAATGCTGTAAAATGAGGATGCTGTCAAAAATAATGCCATAAATTGATTTTCTTTATCAGTTAACTTCTATTAGCTAAATTAAATTTGGTGTGACCATCTTTTGCGTTTAAAGCAGCTTTTGCCCTCGGTGCACTTTAGCAGAGTTTCTCAGGGAGCTTTGCAGGTAGGTTTCTTGAAGCGTCTTGGAGACATTGCCACAGTTCTTCTGGATTTAGTCTGTCTCAGTTTGTTCTGTTCCGTATCGAAAGGTAACTCTCGTTGCGTCGTCTTGACAACTTATGTGGGAAACTCCTGTTTACTCTGTTACTGAAGCCTGATTTGTTAACGTTTGTGTAGCTGCAAAAACCAATGGCGCTCGAGCCCGCCAGAAGGGGCAGAGCCGACTGCTATATAAGTTGGCCCAGAGCGCCATCTCAGAATCTTCTCCTTCAGCGACGAGACCATCTCTTCGCTGACTCCGCAACAAAGCCGAAGAAGCCGAAGCAAGCTCAACTTGCTCTACACTCCCCACCGTTGAAGAAGCCACCGGCAGCGGAAGAAGATCTTTCCCCTGCGGCCATCCGGCGCAGGAAAAAAAGAGCTAATTTCTGAGCAAATTTCAGCGGTGTTGTTGCAAATGACGCTTCGAGTGTGGCTCGAGAAGTGGACGGTCACAGCGAGTGCGTTGCCTGTCTGGGAATTGCCCATACAGAGGCTGCGCTCGCCGAGGCTTCATGTTCTCATTGTGAGAACATGAGTCTCGCTCATCTTTGTCCTCCCCGCTCCGTTCTCCCGACTCTCCCGACTAAGCAGCCTGCAAAGACGGCGCAGCCTCAGCTCGCGCATAAGCCAGAGCCTGGGCTTCAACAGCGCCCCCAGACAGCCAGGAAGTACCCTCACGTAGTGCTGGACCCAGAGACTCAGAAGCCGTCCTGATCTGCGTGTCATGCAGACTTTGGTGCAGGACAATGAAGCACATATTCTCCAAGCCGAAGTGCAAACAGTGCTTGCAAAGGATAACGTGGAAACGGTCCCTTTACCAAACAGCAAGCCAGGCTTTAACAGCTGATACTTCCTAATTCCCAAGAAAGACGGCAGGCTCAGACCAATTCTCGATCTCAGACATCTGAATTGGGCCTTCATGCGACAGCCTTTCAGAATGCTAACTTTGAAACAGATCTTCGCACAAAATGCCCGAGGACTGGTTTCTGTCTGTGGATCTGAAAGATGCTTACTTTCACATCCAAATAGCGCCCTGTCACAGATCGTTCTTGAGATTCGCTTTTGAGGGAGTGGCCTATCAGTAGATGGTCCTTCCGTTTGGACTGTCCCTGGCCCCTCGCACTTTTACGAAGTGCATAGACATGGCTCTTTCCCGTCTGAGACAGATGGGAATTTGCATTTTGAACTACCTCGACGACTGGCTAGTGCTGGCTGAATCAGAACGGCAACTTGTCGCTCACAGGTCGTTGTTGCTCAACCACCTAGAGTGTCTTGGGCTTAAAATCAATTCAGCCAAGAGTTTTCTGACTCCCAGACAGCGTTTCTGGCTGTTTGTCTGGCCCTGAAAACCTTCCTGCCAGCCTTAAAGGGACACCATGTCTTGGTCCGCTCGGACAACATGACAGTGGTGGCCTATATCAACCACTAAGCCAGCCTCAGGTCACGTCCCCTTCACAGGATGACTCGACGTCTCCTGCTTTGGGCACAGAGAGAACTCCTCTCACTACGAGCGGTTCATGTGCCAGGCAGACTGAACCAGGGAGCAGATATGTTGTCCAGGGACAATGTAGCTCCAGGGGAATGGAGACTACATCCCCAGATGTTTCAGATGATTTGGTCAGTTTTCGGCAAGGCAGAGGTCGACCTATCGCTATCACTGCCCAACCTATTTCTCAAGACAGCGTGATGCTCTTTCCCACGATTGGCCCAAACACCTATCTGTATGCCTTCTCCGCAATCGCCCTGCTACCCCAGGTTATCAGGCGAGTCAGGGAAACGAAATGCTCTTTCCTCCTCGTGGACCCCCAAACCAAGTCTGTTTCCCAGAGATGATCCAGCTGATGCCTGCAGCACCGTGGTCAATACCACTGAGGAGAGACCTTCTCTCGCAAGCACAGGGCAAGATTTGGCATCCCCAGCCGGAACTGTGGAGCCTTCATGCCTGGCCACTCGACGGGAGTCAGGTCAACTCCCAGCGAGAGTCACTAATACCTTTCTAGAGGCTAGAGCTCCATCTACAAGGCGTCTCTACACCCTCAAGTGGTCAGTCTTCAGTGACTGGTGTTCAGCAAGTAACCAGGATCCGATTTCATGTGACGTGTCCCACATGCTAACCTTTTTGCAAGAGCTGTTGGATAAGGGGTGCACCCCTTCCACACTCAAAGTCAAATGTGGCAGCCATCACGGCAAACCATTCCCCCGAGGCTGGCCGGACAATTGGCAGAAACGACCTGGTCGTTAAGTTCCTCAGAGGTGCTCGGCGGTTGAATCCTCCTCACCTAAGGACTGTGCCAGCATGGGACTTATCTGTAGTCAAGAGGGCCTCCCTCCGAGCCACTTCAAACAGTCGGCTTAAGGGTCATGATGCTCAAAACCGCTCTGCTCTTGGCCCTAGCATCGGTCAAGCGAGTAGGTGACTTGCAAGCCCTGTCTGTCAGCGCTTCCAGCTTCAGCTGGCTTGCAATGCCCTATAGGTGTGAGGGCCTATTCCACCAGAGGAATGGCCTCCTCCTAGGCCTTGTCCAGTGGAATTTCTATTGGGGAGATTTGTGCGGCTGCCGGCTGGTCGTTGCTGTCTACCTTCATTAGATTAGATTAAGGTTTGGAAATGTAAACTGATATTTCCTAATGACACACTACAGCAAAAGATAGAAATAACTGACTTAAAACCAATTTTAGCTGGTGAAAATACTAGTGTTCTAATAATTTTGGCCACCACTGTATACGTATTGTGCTAGTTAAGAGGATTAACTAAACAAGCTCCACCTGTGACGAACTGGTTGATTATCTGATCGTGCTCCTCCAGAACCTTGTTAATAAAACATAATTTAGTATTGCATTGTGGGAGAGATCTGTGACGTTTCTGTCGACCCATGCTCGCTCATGACACGACAGGCGGCGCACGCAGCGTCACGCTGGGCTGTTGCTGGGTAACAAGCATGAAGTGCACACAGTAAACACTGAATAAAGTGTTGAAACAAAACAAATTTGAGCTCAGACGAAAAACATCCTGGTGACGGCAGCGATCACGACTCTAACCGGGGGTTAAATTGGGATTTGTTATCAGAATCAGAATCAGAAGAGCTTTATTACCAAGTATGTTTACACACACAAGGAATTTGACTTGACGACAGGAGCTTCCAGCAGAAGAAAGTGCAGACATACATACATTATGTGGGGGGTTCTGTGGTTTCAGGGGTGCACATGTAAAGCCCACAAAATCTTATATCAAATGTAAAATATTAAGAGAGCCCTCTGCTAAGAACACTAAAACACTGATCAAAATCATTCTAGATGATGGCAGTGTGCAAAGCTACATTTGATAACAATGAAATCAGTGTTTTACGTTTTCAGGTCTAACAGTGATATTCAGGTACAGAAATACTACAGAATTGAAGAAATCAAATGTAAAACAACACTGGATAGTCTTCACTGTATAAATAAATACAGATAAAACCTTACAATTAAAGTTATTCAGTTAGTCAGTCGAGAGCAGTGAGTGATTTTCTGTCTTTTGTGGTTTAACATTAATGACACAGACAGCAATCAGTTTATCAAACTGCCATCTCTTTAAGACCGACTTCACAGATCTACTTATTATTTTTTGTCATGTGACACACAGCAGTAGGCTTATGTTTTACTTAATTTTCCCTTTTTTTATTCGAAATATTCCCAAACGTGTTAACTATATGATGAAATATCTCGATTCTCAAATATGTGTCAGTACATGCACTTTTATAGATTATGTTAGTTGATCTATAATGGGCGATGGGCAAAGCAGACTAATGTTAGTGTAATCTATTAACAAAGCATAAAAACCCATCTTTTTACTTAAGTACCAGATATGAGTGTCATGCCTTAAAATATTTTTACTACGACTGAGTATTCAATGTGAATTTAATAAAAACATTGTAAGTTACTTACTATAACACTTTCATTGTACAGAAGGACGGCAAGAACATTTACATTATTAAAGAACATTATCATTTCATTATCAAGACTTCAAGTCTCAAAAACTCCCATTATAATCACTGAATCTGTTTACACTGTGAAATGAATATCTTACATTCGTAAGCACATCTGCACTTTGTTGTTTGTGATGAGAGAATTCATCAGAGCGCACACAGAACAAAGCACGGTGTTTCAGCCATGGCTCATCTGAACGCCTCTGATTGCTCATTGCATTCATAAGCTCAACAGAATCGTGTCTCTCACTCAGCGCCAACCAAAGCATGAACAGATTTTTTTTGAGAGGTCAGTGGCAAATGGGTGAAAGTTGAGATGATTTTGTTACAACGCAGCGGCGGGATGAAGCACGTGAGTCGTGTGACGTTTGCTGATCCGCTCGGTTTCTCTCCGCAGGAGCTCCGAAGCCCAGAACGACTGAACCTCCAGCCAACAAACCCTCCATCAGCAAGAGCAGCGCGGCCCTCATTAAGGACTGCTGCGGAGCCACTCAGTGCGTCATCATGTGAAGATCACGAGATTCCCCAAAGCAAATCATACCTGAATTTGATGAATATAAGTTTGTTGACTGAGCATTAGAAAGACGTTCAGCTCCTCTGTGATTCTGCAGCATGTCAGTGACTCCAGCGGGCCGCTCAGGAGCCCGAAACATCCACACAAAACACAAAACCCAGCTCAGAGAGAAGTATTCGTTTCTTCTTCACCCTAATGATAAGAGTCACGAAGAATGGTTCACAAGCACAAGAGAATCACCGTCAAACAGAAACCTTAAATTACACTGATATGAGTTTTTAAAAACACATGCATCTTAATCCAGTGTGTATTACAGATTCATCTGACAGTTTACAGATACTTCATCTTAGACATTAGAAAACATATTCCCCATGAAGTGATTCTGACATTTGGGGGTTTTGTTCCCCTGTTTCTTTAAATAGGAACATGTTCATGAATACAGAAGTGGATCAACACAACCACGAACAGTTATAAATGTGCATAAACATGAAAACTATGTTTGAAGTTTTAGTATTTCTTTGCCTTTTGAAATGTGGTGGTATTTAAACAGGCCTGATAATCAGAAATAATTAGACAAACTGAATCTAATGAAGCAGGACATCAGCTCGTGAATATTCTGCAAATAAAGTATCTTCCTGCAGTCTGTCTCTCCTTTATTCAGTTTTGAAAACTGCTGTTCTGATATTCAAGCTTTGTTCACAGCGATTCGTTTTCCAGCACAGATGCATCACTTATACAGCGCTGTGGAAAGGGGTTTGATTTTCTGTATCTCACAGCTCATCAAAGTGCGTTGTTAGGTTTGTTCTGAAGGCTGGAATGCACCAAACCCCTTTTGCTCAGATTCCCTCCCATCTGCAGTCTGGACACTAAAAGTCAGAGCCAGTCTGCAGGTTTTGGGCAGTCAGAGCTGACCGAGAAAATCACGTAGTGCATGATTGACAGAGACTCCATACTGCAGATCGATGTTAGACACGCTTGATATTTGGAGCCGATTCTAGAATACATTGTTTTCATTTTAACACATCTCTTTTTTTGTGAAAGCCTGTTTAGCGTATGATGCACAGCTCTCGTCTGTAAACATTCATAAGGTCAGAAAGAGTGTGTTGTCTAGTGCTTTAATATCGGTTCATAAGTTGTGTAATGTATTCCAGCCGTGAGTTTTACACTCTTGAGATGCAGCGTATTGCAAGTGTGATACAGCACACAAACAAACCACGGAAATGTTCAAGCCTCTGCAGCAGTGCTTCACCTCTCTTGGGAACAGAGATGAGCGTGTCACCGTCCTGCTGAGAGACTGTGATCATCGTGTTCAGAATCTCAGCCAGCAGGTCCATCAGATCACACATCCCATAATCCACCACCTGCCAGTTCCTGGAGAAACACCTGACACACACACACACACACACACAGATCAGGATGAAGCAGCAATGCCTCACGCTTCAGCAGCACAGAGAGACGCCGTACTGAGATGCTCACCAGTGATACGCCTGCATGAAGTCCCCGATCACCACCTGTTTACTGGCCTGAAACTTCAGCAACTTCAGCAGGTCTTGAGTGAAGCGTTTGATCTGAGCGCGATGGGTCAGCGTCAACAAACGCTTGGGAGCCTAGACCCAGGATCTGTGCGCACACACACACATATATTCATATTTTAAAGTGGCTGAGGAATCACAGAGAATGTCAAACAGATGTTAAAACTGCGAACTGAATGAAAAGCTGTGCTTGTGTTCAGACCTGCAGCACGTGAGGAACGGCCTCCAGCAGTTCCAGCAGTTTGGAGAATCCGTAGTCGGACACACGGCACTGCTTGGCAAAATGGTGGTGATACGCTGGAATGAACTTTGTGATGGGCACCAAACAGGACGGCTGGTTCTTCATCAGATCCACCATCTCTCGGCTGAACTGGATCAGCTGTGGGTTCCCAACCGGACTCTTACTGCGCTGCAGCCACGGATCTGACAAACACACATGGGCTTTTTCACTTACGCAGTGGTGATGGCGAGAGAACACACGCACACACACACACCTGCGTTGGGCGGCGGGGGTTTGTTGTGAATCCACTTGATGATCTTGAAGCCTTTCTGGGCCGTTACGATAGTGACTCCAGGGATGCAGGTGATGAGGTGCTTTAACGGGACGCTTCCCTCCAGCTTCCCCTCCTCTGCAACAGCTAGAGGACTGAACTCTGCTGCATTGCATTCTGGGAAACTATACAGAGATTAAACGTTCACATGTGCAAGAGATTAACAGACCAATCAGCTTGATTGCACAGACACTACTGGAAGAGAACTGAACTGAGCTGATGATGACATCACTGTTTTCTCCAGAGCTGCTTTATAGGTGAACTTTTACTTGGTTATTGAACTGAACTAGCAATGAAATGACTTTAACCCTTTCACATGTGACAGCGACCATTATTTTACAATGTATCGCCTGTTTCCATGGCGACATGTCACGTGACAACGCAGCCACGATAGATGTGCATGAGTGATGTAACGCTTTCATTTCTCCCTTTTTATTCAAAATATTCACAAACATGTTAGCTATATGATGAAATATCTGATATTCCAATTCTCCAATATGTGCAAGTAAATGTAGTGGGTAGTTTAAACATCTTTGCAATGACCGTGCTGCCATGTTAATTCATGTTGAGCTGTAGGATTTACAACACATACTCATGCTCTGCTCTTCAAAGACATTAAAAGCAAGTTTCTGGTGAACTGGGAATAGAATACAGCAAACGTTGTTAGTGACACAATGTATATATGACATCGATAAAACATATTTTCAAATTATATTTGTAAGGATCATTATTGCAGCTTCCATAGACATCAGTGTGTATTATTTTATAAACTGTAAGTGTATTTTTTGCTAGTACATATGTATTTAAATGCCTAAAACCTAAAATAATCATTATATGGTTGAAAACACTGAACAGTTGTGATATGAGAAGCGCTTAGCCCCAGCCAAAACACAAAAGTAGATTAAGCAGTTGATCACGTGAGGTGTGATACGCATCACCATAAACACATTTCATTACACCAAATACACCAAATAATGTTCTTTTTAGCAGCATCATATGACCCCTTTAACTGAAAAACTGACTGTTTACTATTGTCCTGCTTTTAGAGCTGCTCTACAGAAGAACTGGATTGCTTGCATCATTCAAACACTGTTTTCCTGTTTAAAGGGTTAGTTCATCCAAAAATAAAAATTAGCCCTTGTTTTACTCACCCTCAAGGCATCCTAGGTGTATATGACTTTCTTCTTTCAGACAAATCCAATTGGAGTTATATGAACAATTATCCTTGCTTTTCCAAGCTTTATAATAGCATGGGTGGGTGTTTTTGTTTAACAGTCCAAAAGTAGTCAAATAAAGTGCATGCATCCATATTAAAACGCGCATCACACGGCTCCAGGGGGTGAATAAAGGCCTCCTGCAGCGAATCCATGCTTTTTGTAAGAAAAATATAAATTTTTGAGCTGAACGATTAATTGCATTTGCGATGATATCACGATATGAAAAAAACGCGATTTTTGAGGCTGCGATTACACTCGGTCACGTGACACACGAGAGTAAAGAGGTGTGTTTGATGTGAAGATCGATCGGTGTATGACATCAAAGTACGGCGAGAGAAAGCATAAGGAGACGTCCGCGCTCTTACAGCTCTCGCAGTGCTTTGATGACACACACCCATCGGTCTAAGCAGCGCTGCTTCAAGTCGAGCGCATCTAGTCTTCAGAGGAAGCATCAAGTGTGCACACTACAGTGTTGCCAAGTCCACGGTATGGGGAACCCCTCCAAAAAAACGTGTATTTTACCTCCAGGAAAATGCTTTTTACCGGTGGACCCCCCTCGAAACGCCATTGGGCTAGTTTTGTTGTGAAAACCTGGCATCCCTGGCACGCTACACGCGGAAATGTTTGAAAGCAATGAACGTACTTCAAAACAGCACATGGAAATTACTCAAGCAGTAACAGTGTTACGGTGCATTTCATTACTGAAGACTTCAACCTTAAGATAATATATATAATAAGGTAATATATATATTCTTATTTAAAGTCTGTCTAAAGTTAATAGAGTGTTACAAGTGCAGTCCACATGTTTACATGTTTATTAGTGACTTTGAATGACCTAAAGTAGTGTGGAAAAGCAACAGATTTGTTTTTATATTTCTGCAATCTACTTTAGTTTGTGTGATTTGTTACTGACTTTCATGTTAATGTTTACACCAGGCTTATTCCTCAGTGCTTTATGTTGTGATAATTATTACAAAAGCAACAGATTTGTTTTTATATTTCTGCAATCTACTTTAGTTTGTGTGATTTGTTACTGACTTTCATATTAATGTTTACACCAGGCTTATTTAAACATAATTATCATGCTTACAATGTTGGAAGTTCAACAAATCAGTCAATATACTGTGATTGTAGTTGTTAAATAAAAATGTAATTCATATAAATTCATGCATCACAAATTCATCGTAACATATAGGCCTGGCCTACAGAAAAGAACATTTATGCTTAATCTATCTAATATTGTGTTGGTCATACGATACAATGATTTATAGCTTGTCTTTGTTGAATAATACAGAACATAAAGAGCTTTAAAAAATATTTGCATATTAAATCGCAATATTGGTAAAAAATAATAATAATTGCAATTAGATTTTCCAAAATCGTTCAGCCCTACCCAGAACCGTGCCATGCGCGTTTTAATATGGATGGATGCGCTTTATTTGACTACTTTCGGACTATTGAACAAAAAACACCCACCCATACTATTATAAAGCTTTGAAGAGCTTGAAGAGGATAATTTTTAATATTACTCCGATTGGATTCATCTGAAAGAAGAAAGTCATACACCTAGGATGCCTTGAGGGTGAGTAAAACATGGACTTTCATTTTCGGGTGAATTAACCCTTTAACACTATAAAGCTGCTTTGAGACAATATGTACTGTATAAAGTGCTGTAGAAATAAAGGTGACTTCAATGAAATGACAGCACGTGTGTGAGTGAGAGTGAGTGTGTGTGTGAGTGCGTGTGTGTGAGTGCGTGTGTGAGAGTGCGTGTGAGAGTGTGTGTGTGAGTGCGTGTGTGAGAGTGCGTGTGAGAGTGCGTGTGAGAGTGCGTGTGAGAGTGCGTGTGAGAGTGCGTGTGAGAGTGCGTGTGAGAGTGCGTGTGAGAGTGCGTGTGAGAGTGCGTGTGAGAGTGCGTGTGAGAGTGCGTGTGAGAGTGCGTGTGAGAGTGCGTGTGAGAGTGCGTGTGAGAGTGCGTGTGAGAGTGCGTGTGAGAGTGCGTGTGAGAGTGCGTGTGAGAGTGCGTGTGAGAGTGCGTGTGAGAGTGCGTGTGAGAGTGCGTGTGAGAGTGCGTGTGAGAGTGCGTGTGAGAGTGCGTGTGAGAGTGCGTGTGAGAGTGCGTGTGAGAGTGCGTGTGAGAGTGCGTGTGAGAGTGCGTGTGAGAGTGCGTGTGAGAGTGCGTGTGAGAGTGCGTGTGAGAGTGCGTGTGAGAGTGCGTGTGAGAGTGCGTGTGAGAGTGCGTGTGAGAGTGCGTGTGAGAGTGCGTGTGAGAGTGCGTGTGAGAGTGCGTGTGAGAGTGCGTGTGAGAGTGCGTGTGAGAGTGCGTGTGAGAGTGCGTGTGAGAGTGCGTGTGAGAGTGCGTGTGAGAGTGCGTGTGAGAGTGCGTGTGAGAGTGCGTGTGAGAGTGCGTGTGAGAGTGCGTGTGAGAGTGCGTGTGAGAGTGCGTGTGAGAGTGCGTGTGAGAGTGCGTGTGAGAGTGCGTGTGAGAGTGCGTGTGAGAGTGCGTGTGAGAGTGCGTGTGAGAGTGCGTGTGAGAGTGCGTGTGAGAGTGCGTGTGAGAGTGCGTGTGAGAGTGCGTGTGAGAGTGCGTGTGAGAGTGCGTGTGAGAGTGCGTGTGAGAGTGCGTGTGAGAGTGCGTGTGAGAGTGCGTGTGAGAGTGCGTGTGAGAGTGCGTGTGAGAGTGCGTGTGAGAGTGCGTGTGAGAGTGCGTGTGAGAGTGCGTGTGAGAGTGCGTGTGAGAGTGCGTGTGAGAGTGCGTGTGAGAGTGCGTGTGAGAGTGCGTGTGAGAGTGCGTGTGAGAGTGCGTGTGAGAGTGCGTGTGAGAGTGCGTGTGAGAGTGCGTGTGAGAGTGCGTGTGAGAGTGCGTGTGAGAGTGCGTGTGAGAGTGCGTGTGAGAGTGCGTGTGAGAGTGCGTGTGAGAGTGCGTGTGAGAGTGCGTGTGAGAGTGCGTGTGAGAGTGCGTGTGAGAGTGCGTGTGAGAGTGCGTGTGAGAGTGCGTGTGAGAGTGCGTGTGAGAGTGCGTGTGAGAGTGCGTGTGAGAGTGCGTGTGAGAGTGCGTGTGAGAGTGCGTGTGAGAGTGCGTGTGAGAGTGCGTGTGAGAGTGCGTGTGAGAGTGCGTGTGAGAGTGCGTGTGAGAGTGCGTGTGAGAGTGCGTGTGAGAGTGCGTGTGAGAGTGCGTGTGAGAGTGCGTGTGAGAGTGCGTGTGAGAGTGCGTGTGAGAGTGCGTGTGAGAGTGCGTGTGAGAGTGCGTGTGAGAGTGCGTGTGAGAGTGCGTGTGAGAGTGCGTGTGAGAGTGCGTGTGAGAGTGCGTGTGAGAGTGCGTGTGAGAGTGCGTGTGAGAGTGCGTGTGAGAGTGCGTGTGAGAGTGCGTGTGAGAGTGCGTGTGAGAGTGCGTGTGAGAGTGCGTGTGAGAGTGCGTGTGAGAGTGCGTGTGAGAGTGCGTGTGAGAGTGCGTGTGAGAGTGCGTGTGAGAGTGCGTGTGAGAGTGCGTGTGAGAGTGCGTGTGAGAGTGCGTGTGAGAGTGCGTGTGAGAGTGCGTGTGAGAGTGCGTGTGAGAGTGCGTGTGAGAGTGCGTGTGAGAGTGCGTGTGAGAGTGCGTGTGAGAGTGCGTGTGAGAGTGCGTGTGAGAGTGCGTGTGAGAGTGCGTGTGAGAGTGCGTGTGAGAGTGCGTGTGAGAGTGCGTGTGAGAGTGCGTGTGAGAGTGCGTGTGAGAGTGCGTGTGAGAGTGCGTGTGAGAGTGCGTGTGAGAGTGCGTGTGAGAGTGCGTGTGAGAGTGCGTGTGAGAGTGCGTGTGAGAGTGCGTGTGAGAGTGCGTGTGAGAGTGCGTGTGAGAGTGCGTGTGAGAGTGCGTGTGAGAGTGCGTGTGAGAGTGCGTGTGAGAGTGCGTGTGAGAGTGCGTGTGAGAGTGCGTGTGAGAGTGCGTGTGAGAGTGCGTGTGAGAGTGCGTGTGAGAGTGCGTGTGAGAGTGCGTGTGAGAGTGCGTGTGAGAGTGCGTGTGAGAGTGCGTGTGAGAGTGCGTGTGAGAGTGCGTGTGAGAGTGCGTGTGAGAGTGCGTGTGAGAGTGCGTGTGAGAGTGCGTGTGAGAGTGCGTGTGAGAGTGCGTGTGAGAGTGCGTGTGAGAGTGCGTGTGAGAGTGCGTGTGAGAGTGCGTGTGAGAGTGCGTGTGAGAGTGCGTGTGAGAGTGCGTGTGAGAGTGCGTGTGAGAGTGCGTGTGAGAGTGTGTGTGTGAGTGTGTGTGTGTGAGTGACGAATAAAACGGACAATTTAATGCAGCTATGAGAAATTTTGAATGAAACGCCGCTCACCGTCTCCCGCCGGCCGCAGTGCATCCAGGCGTCTCTCTGGTTACCGGACTTCCGACTGATCAGTGCCGTAAAGCGCACGCGGATGTGGTAAAAATGAACAGTTTCCACAATAGCGGAAGTGCTTTGCAGCGCTTACTTCTAAATATGAAAACATGAAATATAGGCAAAAAGCTCACGTTCTCAATGGGGCAAGTAACTTACTGTGACCGATATGAAAATATGTCGTGTGACGCGCAAAACAAAACTCCTTCCGTTCGGCTTTAAACAACCCTTAATCACTCGCTTCATCTCACGGCACATTAGTGTTTATTAATGATCTAATGCTGCAGTCTGGAGATGACATGTTACGGAAGGCCAATAAACTCAATGTTCATGTGTGCGGCTGTAATTAGAGGTGAAGTGTTTATTAAGGATGACGACACACATATGAAGAAAACATTCATGCACATGAAGAACCCAAACAATTATAATTCAATCCTGCACACAGCTCTTATAAAAAAAGCCTTTCTGATGGCATTAAAGCCTTCCAAGCTACTGGTGGTTAAATACACACATATATAAAGTAAAAATAGAAGACCATTCAAAACAATAACAAATGTAAAGAGCTCATTTTAAAAAGTTAAAAGGTAAATCTAATATGATTCATGAGCTCGGTTTACTATATTAATCACCTGGTGCTCAGAAACCGATCACAAACAGCTGCTGAATTACAGCACATCTATACTCTGTAACGTCTTTCATGAGTTAAAGTGTTACAGTGAAACAATAACTGTTATTCTGTGTTTCGCACACGAGATTTACGGCAGCTAGTAAAACACAGCCAGCATCGAGAGACACCAGAGGTTCAGAAACGCTTCGGTGGCGTCTGCTCATGCTGGCAGTAAAACAGTTCAGTTTATATATAAAAAAAAAAAACACAGACAGTTTGAGGGAGACTCATTAAATACAAGGAATGAGAGCACACACAGTAATAATATGCTCCTGTACAATATACAGTTCTAATGAGTCACTGCACTATATATTTCTGAACAACATACAGAGTGTGAGGAGCATCAGATCAGAGCGAGGCGTGCAGAGCTAGCGCTTCAGACGGTCTACGACAACAAACACATGTAAAACGACACACAGCATTGCTGATTTCTATCAGGAAACGAAGAGGAAAGCTCGGCGATCGGCTGCCGTCTCTCAGGTGTTTGTGCTCTCTCCAGGCGCTCACGCTGGCTCGCCGCTGTGGATCCTCTGGTGCCGCTTCAGTTCTCCCGAGCGGAAGAAGTTCTTGCCGCACTGCGTGCAGTGGAAGGGCCTCTCGCCCGTGTGGATGCTCTGGTGGCCCTTGAGCCGCTCCAGCCGGGAGAAGCTCTTGTCGCACTGGTTGCAGTGGTAGGGCTTCTCTCCGGTGTGGATCCTCCGGTGCTCCTTCAGGTGTCCCGACTCGGAGAAGCTCGGGTTCGATCCACTGAAACAAGCCGTGAGACGCTCTCCGGTCTGCTGCTGCAGGTGCTGAGCTGTCAGGAGAGAACGAGACACGATTAGCCCGCTCCCGGCTCACACACGCACGTACAAAATACATAACAGACAATCATATTCATTCCCACGTTAACTATCATCGATGATGATTAAATGTTAGCTCATTTATTGTGTATAAAGTGAATAAACGCAGTGCTGGACAATAATGGGCGACATGATTTAAAGGGACAGTTCACTCAAAACTGTTAATTTTGTCATTTACGCACGTCGTTCCAAACCTGTATGAGTTTCTCTCTTACGCTGAACACAAAAGAAGATTTTTTTGAAGAACGCTGGTAATCTAAGAGTTGATGATGATCCCCATTGACTTCCTTTGTATTTCTATCCCTGCGATGGAAGTCAAAGAGGACCAACAACGGTTTGGTTCTTCAAAATGTGTTCAACAAAAGAAAGAAACTCATACAGGTTTGAATGACATGAGGGAGAGTAAATGATGACAATTTTCATTTTTTAGGTGAACCATTCCTTTAAGCAGATTATGAGCACGTTATCGATATTTTTAAAGGGACAGATCACCCAAACAACACTGGACCTCACTGCTTTTCTGCTCCACAGAAGAACGTCAGTCAGTAAATCTGACAGAATGATGTTTGGCTGAACGCTCCTTTAACAGCAGCTTAACATTTCTAGTCAGTCATGACTTAAAAACACCCAATAACAAAACTTACTTATCCATATTTTTAATTAATCAAAATACAAATCAAAGGGTGTTCATCTTTGCCTTTATGTATAAAATATATTAACACAGTCAGGCTTAATGCCACGACTGCAAGCAGAAAAACACCTCAGAAACATCACAAGTCATGAGATTGAAAATTATTGTCATTAACCAGACAAGTGATAAAAAAAAAAGTTAAATAAAAACAAGAGATGCAGAATGAGCCGTGTGTGTGTCTATGCATGTTTGTGTAAGAGTGTGTGTGTGTTATAGTGTGTGAGTGTGTGTGTTATGGTGTGTGTGTGTGTGTGAGTGTGCGTGTGTGTGTGAGTGAGTGAGTGTGTGTGTGTTATAGTGTGTGTGTGTGTGTGCGTGTGTGTGTGTGAGTGTGCGTGTGTGTGTGTGAGTGTGCGTGTGTGTGTGTGAGTGTGCGTGTGTGTGTGTGAGTGTGCGTGTGTGTGTGAGTGAGTGAGTGAGTTATAGTGTGTGAGTTTGTGTTATAGTGTGTGTCTATGCATGTTTGTGTAAGAGAGTGTGTGTGTTATAGTGTGTGTGTGTGTGTGTGTGTGTGTGTGTGTGTGTGTGAGGGGGGGTATGTGTGTGGGGTGTAAGAATTTGACTCAAAAGATAATGGACACTTTTAGAAAAAATGGCTTTATAAAGGTTAAAATGCCCATAAAATGCAAAAATCAGTTTAAACTTATTGGAAAAGATTAATTTCTATCAGTATGAACTGACCACCTCACAGAATATGAAGAATATTAAAAACATTAGGAGTCAGCTGTCTTTGGCAGTCCTTAAGGTACCAGCACAATAACACACTCAGCAAAATATCGTCTAATTATCGTTATCGATAAAATCCCATAAAATAGAGATATAATTTTTTGTCAATATCGCACACCCCTAGTGTCTATGCATGTTTGTGTAAGAGAGTGTGTGTGTATATATGTGTGTGTGTGAGTGAGTGAGTGTGTTATAGTGTGCTAGTTTGTGTTATAGTGTGTGAGTGTGTGTGTGTGTGAGAGTGTGTGTGTGTGAGAGTGTGTGTGTGTGAGAGTGTGTGTGTGTGAGAGTGTGTGTGTGTGAGAGTGTGTGTGTGTGAGAGTGTGTGTGTGTGAGAGTGTGTGTGTGTGAGAGTGTGTGTGTGTGAGAGTGTGTGTGTGTGAGAGTGTGTGTGTGTGAGAGTGTGTGTGTGTGAGAGTGTGTGTGTGTGAGAGTGTGTGTGTGTGAGAGTGTGTGTGTGTGAGAGTGTGTGTGTGTGTGCGTGAGTGTGTGTGTCTATGCATGTTTGTGTAAGAGTGTGTGTATATATGTGTGTGTGAGTGAGTGAGTGAGTGTGTGTGTGTTATAGTGTGTGTGAGTGTGTGTGAGTGTGTGTGTGAGTGTGTGTGTGCGTGAGTGTGTGTGAGAGAGAGTGAGTGTGTGAGAGAGAGTGTGTGTGTGTGTGTGTGTGTGAGTGTGAGTGTGTTAGAGTGTGTGTGTGTTATAGTGTGTGAGTTTGTGTTATAGTGTGTGTGTGTGTGTGTGTGAGTGTGAGTGTGTTAGAGTGTGTGTGTGTTATAGTGTGTGAGTTTGTGTTATAGTGTGTGTGTGTGTGTGTGTGAGTGTGAGTGTGTTAGAGTGTGTGTGTGTTATAGTGTGTGAGTTTGTGTTATAGTGTGTGTGTGTGTGTGTGTGAGTGTGAGTGTGTTAGAGTGTGTGTGTGTTATAGTGTGTGAGTTTGTGTTATAGTGTGTGTGTGTGTGTGTGTGAGTGTGAGTGTGTTAGAGTGTGTGTGTGTTATAGTGTGTGAGTTTGTGTTATAGTGTGTGTGTGTGTGTGTGTGAGTGTGAGTGTGTTAGAGTGTGTGTGTGTTATAGTGTGTGAGTTTGTGTTATAGTGTGTGTGTGTGTGTGTGTGAGTGTGAGTGTGTTAGAGTGTGTGTGTGTTATAGTGTGTGAGTGTGTGTGAGTGTGAGTGTGTGTGTGAGTGTGTGTGTGCGTGAGTGTGTGTGAGAGAGAGTGAGTGTGTCTGTGTCTATGCATGTTTGTGTAAGAGTGTGTGTATATATGTGTGTGTGAGTGAGTGAGTGTGTGTGTGTGTGTGAG
>NW_015623453.1:66066-80792 GCF_001515625.1 Sinocyclocheilus rhinocerous | reverse complement strand
TGTGTGTGTGAGTGTGTGTGTGTGTGAGTGTGTGTGTGTGTGAGTGTGTGTGTGTGTGTCTATGCATGTTTGTGTAAGAGAGTGTGTGTGTATATATATGTGTGTGTGTGAGTGAGTGAGTGTGTGTTATAGTGTGTGAGTTTGTGTTATAGTGTGTGTGTGTGTGTGTGAGAGAGTGTGTGTGTGTGTGTGTGAGAGAGTGTGAGTGAGAGTGTGTGTGAGAGTGTGAGTGAGAGTGTGTGTGTGTAGACACTCACCGAAATGAAAGAAATCCTCCACACTCTCGTCTTCCTCTTTGACTTTGACTCCCAGCGGGCGGCCGCAGCGCTCAAACGGGCCTGAGGGCAGAAACTTCGCGCTAGAGGAGAGAGACTGGGGCAGTTTAGTGTTTGTCGACAGAGCCTGCGGCAGTTTGTTCCCGAAGTCCTAAAACAGAGTGAATAACATCACACACACACCGCGGCCGCTGACAGCACAACAAACCACTAACAAACAAGAGAGAGAGAGATACAGAGAGAGAGAGCCGCTGAATGCGAACAAACCTTCCGCAGATTAAACTCATTCAAACAGCGCATTCAGCAGCTTAAAGCGCCTTCAGCCCCGTTTATCGAGCAGCGTGAACTATTACAACCACGGAACACTCACCTGATCCATCCTACTCGGCCATTTGTGTAAATTATCAGCGAAATTCATCGGTGAGTAGAACAAGCAGAAATTTAATATTCACCGGAACTCGTTCCTGTTTCTGACGAGCACAACAAACAGCAGCGCCACCTGCTGCAGCGGACTCACACACACTCACTCTCTCTCTCTCTCACACACACACACACACATACACACACTACAACACTCACACACACACACACACACACACACACTATAACACACGCTCACACACACTCACACACACACTCACACACACACATACATTATATAACACACTCTCACGCTCAAACACTCACACACTACAACAAACACTCACACACCACAACACACACACACATACATTATATAACACACTCTCACACACACACACACTACAACACACACTATAACACACACTCTCACACACACACACGCTGTCCTCGACTGTCCAAAACACACAGATTTCCCAAAACTGAACACATCAGTTCGAGGTTACAGTAAGTGTGTGTGTTGATGATTGGATGTGATTTAGTGACAGTGAGTGACATGTAGTTCATTATAAGTTTGTTTATTTAGATGCTGTCACAAAAAGGTAACATGTAAACGTTTGTCCTCTTGATTCACACTAATTGATTCCATGCTTTTCTTGATAGCAAGTTCACTTCCTCCAAACGAAAAGTGTTCCTCCTACACTGGAAAAAAAAAAGATTTATCTAGACTACAACCATACATTCGTGCCTCAAAATCATCTTATTCTTCCATAACATGACAAACGTTCATCACACACATCAAAAACACTCAATCATTTATTACACAATCACCTTCAAAATATTAAATTATGGCAGCTTCACAAGATCATGTGTTTTTTGCAGAAGAACAACAGTGTCTTGTCCTTGCTTCAATATCATTAGGGCCTGAGCACCGATGGAATTGCTCGGTTTCTTCTTCTTCTCCAAAATAAATAGCATTTTTGAGGGCCTAAACATGCTCGAAAACTTTGCACACGTGCCAGAAGTGGCGAAAATGAACATCTGAAATGGGTTTCAGAAGTGGGTGTGGCAAAAAGGCTCAATAGCGCCACCTATAAGTCAAGTCAAGTCACCGTTATTTATATAGCGCTTTTTATAATGCAGATTGTGTCAAAGCAGCTTTACATTATTAAAAAGGGAAATAGTATTTCTAGTATTCTCCTCTGGGCCTGGCCAGACGAAACCAGCAGTTCAGTTCCAGGCTGCAGCAGAGTCAGATTGTGCAGAGGACTCATCTTCTGGATACAGACTGGATCTGGTGGCAGCGGTGACCTCGGAATAAGAGAGAAACAGACTAATATTAGTGTAGATGCCATTCCTCTAACGATGTAACAAGTATACTGTATATATATCTATGAAATTTCAATGAAGTGCCCCTTGAGCATACATGTATGAAATTCAGTACACACATGTAACACACCAATACCTACAAAAAAGTATGGTACAAAGTCTGAAACCCAACAGGAAGTCTGTTATTTTTACTTTTCTTGACAGGTTTTGTGATGTTTTTGCCATTTTCAGGCACTGTATTTAAACGAACTCTTCCTAGAGATTTCAACAGATCATCACCAAATTTGGTCAGCGTAATCTAAAGCCCTTTGTGACGGTACATTGCGAAGATCTTGAGTTTTCATTGGAGGGCGTGTCTGTGGCGGCATGACAAACTTCGATGTTTCGCCATGGGAATAGGAAGCTGTTATAATTTCCCACGTTCAATAAGAGTCCTGGCCTGAACACATCTAAAGGCCAATATTCATTTATAACCATAGCGCCACCAGCTGGCAGCAGGAAGTTTGGCACATATAAATGACTTGGACATATTCCTTCTATATTTACCACTTGTCTGGTTCCGTTTTAATGTGTTTTTTATCAGCATGAAAATAAATTGTGCTTTTGTATTAGCAAAGGATTTTCAGTGCATACAAATAAATTACTGAAAGAAAATATTAAAACAGCATAGAGTAAAACGAGGTTTTCCCTTCTCATTCAAGTTTGAGCTGTCATCATCTGTCTGAAACACTGTTATAATGTGAGCTCTCATGTGTGATGCACAGTAAGGATAGATCAACATATTTTGTCCTATATTTACCCATCAGCTGGGCTACAAACCACACAAACTGGGCAGCATTGTCGGTGTTTCCCTGCAGCTCCATGCACACGCTTGTAAACTGAACTGATGGATGGAGGGATGGATGCTGGCTGCAGTGATGGACAGTAGGCCGATGCATATCTCCCTGATAGCACACGCACATCACAGAGACGTCTATTTGACATCTGCATTTACATCTGCAAGACATATTTTAGAGTGTTTGCTCATCTGCGATGCGTCTAAAGGACATTCAGATGTCAAATAGATGTCTTTAAGATGTTTATGATTTAGAATGTAAAGCTGACATCTTACAGACGTCTGTCAGATGTTTGTACACAGCAGATGCTTTCCAGATCAAGCGATCTTTAACAGACACCTTACAGACGCGTGTCTACTTATCTGATACAATTATAAGTGCATTAAAATTATAAGCTACACAGTATATACGTCAGTATAGCTCTCTTATACTACAGAATGAAAAATATTAATTACATCTTAGATATATCTAGCCTATAGGTTGGTGAAATTTATTTTGTTTGTAGACAGATAAAGTGTTTATTCTGGTCAAAATAAACACAAGTTGTTACAATAACCAACACACTGAAAGAAAAACATCAAGAGACAAAATACAATGTATATATAAAATGTATATTTGATCATTTAGAAAAGCAGTCTCGTTGCTTCTGTCCGTCTCGTGTGGATCTCCGTGTCCGCCGCGGCGCTCCGTACTCGAGCACAGACCGAATGAACGGAATCAGCGGCTGTCTGCGGCTCCGGCGTCGGCTCGAGCTCGTTTATTATATTGAGGGTAAGTCTGATTAAATACGCAAGGAATTATTATCGTGTCGATGTCTGCAGTTTGAGCTCCAGCACAGCATCAGGCTGTCTGGCGCTGCGTGCGTCATGTTTCTATCGCGCTGCGTCGCTGCGACTCCGGATCCGACGCGAGCTCCGAACACTGCAGCGGCTCGAGCTGGACGGCATTTTATTCTCCTGTCAAATGTGCATGCTCGGCTTATTTTCCCAAAACGAGCCGCTGTTTGATGTTTCCAGGGGCAGGAATGAGTTGATCGGCTCGGCAGAATCATCTGACACTAATAAAGCCTTCTTCCTCCTGCCTCATCATCATCATCATCATGTACCACAGAAGACCTGGACAATACAGTCCATTTACAAATGAAGCTTCTCAGGCCTGGAACAGTCATGGAAACTAATGCAATCTCAAAATGGGAATTTGCATAGTGAATTTTTCTTGTTAAAATAGATTTAAAAATTTTTTTTAAATAAAATGATGATATGGAAAAAAGATAATTAACTGGTCAAAGCTGCATGAACTGCTATTAAGGTGTGATGTTTTCTGCCAGTCGCTGATATTATTTGTATGAATCTGTATTTATTCTCTGTAATTCACTTCTTCAACTAGATGATGTTGTGAAGCATTGATCCCAGAGGGAGCCATTTAGATTCAAAACTGCAGCATTGTTTTGGAAGAGAAAAAAGTCCCTTAAGAAAAGTCATGTAAATAAATTGTGCTTGTATAGAGAGAGAGAGAAAGCAGACGTTATTATATGGTGATAGTTTATAAAGTCAGATTTTAATGGGCATAAATGTTCTGTCCTAAACCTCGAATGCAGGCTGAGTCTGTGGCATGTCCACCCCGGAGCCCCCGTTAGGAGGCACGCCCTGCCCGGGGCCCTCGCCTGGTCCGGGCCCGTCTCCAGGGGCCGTGCTGGGGTCCGGACTGTCCCCTGGATCCTCACACAGCATGATGGGCCCCAGTCCCGGACCAGCCACTTCCACAGGACTCTCCTTTCCTCCGCAAGCGTCTGCGGGATACAGCCAGGAGAGTCTGCACCAGATGCACAAGGTGGAGGTCTAAACCAGCCTCAAAGCCCAATAGCAGAGGTCATATCTCTATTAATGTCTTTCTTTGTCCTAAAGCCGGTGGAGGAGAACCTTTCAGAAGACGCTCGCTTCACTCAGATGAAGGTGGTTCCAATGAGGATGACCCGTCCAGGGAGCCCAATGGACCAGCACTCACAAGGTAACGCACCTCATGCTCCTCACCAGCAGCAGAATAATGAAACCACATTTATTTATCTTATATGCACTAAGCTACTGAGCTATGCTTTGATGCAACCTCCCAACTTTTCTCCTTTTTATCAAAATGTGCTTTTTACCTTGGACTGTGTAATATAATATTAACTTTATATTTAACAGCAATCAAGATGTTTTTAACATTACAAAACACATTCTCATGTTAGCAGACAGATTACACTTTCACATGTGACCAACAATTCCTCAACAAATATAAAATATCATAATGAAATATCAAAATATTCATCTGACGGTGGTGACGAAATGATGAATTTGTAGTTATTTTAACTATCTAATGCATTGAATCAATCAATTACTGTATTAAAACAACAACAAACAACAGTGAGAATGTTGTTGTTTATAAAGCTTTTATTCAAGATTCACATTTAAGCATTTTAGTATATCATTGGAACACAAATGATCTCAGAACAGTATGTCTGCTGTGGTAACACGGTAACTTTTAAAAACTTAAATGAACAAATAAAACAATTAGTTGTTACCTCTATCCATTTACATTCAGCAGGATCTTAATATTCACATTTAAACATCTTAACAAATGATCAGAATACAAACAAACTGTATTATGTATAGATATGTTTTATCCAGTGGTATGTGTTCCCTCAACCCTAGCTCTGCTAGAAGTGATGACTGTCAATCCACAAAAGCAATATCTGCTGTATATTTAGTATTTATACATTATTAGAAAAACGAAACGTCCCAACCGAGACGATGTGTTACTGCAGTGTGTCTCCTCCTGCAGGATTCCCGTCTCCGCTGGGCTCTTCAGAGCTCGTGTCCAGTCCCGTGTCCGGTCCTCTCCTGTCCACCTCCGGGTTTATGCTCTAAACAGCAACATTACACACTAACTAAAGTTAAAAGAGTGAAATCGCAATCAACCACCCCTTTAATTATTAAAATACTCCAATGAAATGTATAATTAAAAACTGCACAGTTTTACACATTTGTATTTCATTTGATTTAATTTCTAGGTCCTTAAAGTCACAATTCAAATTCTGTGTGTAACCTCGCTCCTAATTCAGATTGAGTGTGTTTCTGAATGATTCTGGAGTGGAAGTGTGTTGAACAGTCAGCTTCGCTGCACTCGTCTGTGGTGACTTTAGTAAAGGGTTAGTTTGTGCCGGTTGCTCCGCAGGGATGGTGGGACCCAACATGCCTCCTCCTGGACCTTCTGGAGTCCCGGCTGGTGTTCAGGGCCAGAACCACAACGGGCCCCCGAAACCGTGGCCTGAAGGTGAGAGCGCATCCGTGAACTTCTTCTGGTAACACGCTTCTTCTGGTAAAGCAGCCTGTGATGATGTGTGTCTGTGTGGCAGGTCCTCTGGTCAATGCGGCGACCCCCTCGAACGCTCCTCAGAAGCTGATGCCGCTGCAGCCCACCGGACGCCCCTCTCCTGCACCCCCGTCTGTGCCACCGGCCGCTTCTCCGGTCATGCCACCGCAGACCCAGTCTCCAGCACACCTGGGCCACTCGTCTCAGCCCGCCACCATGGTGCCACTGCACCAGAAGCAGAACCGCATCACGCCGGTTCAGAAGCCCTGCGGTCTGGACCCGGTGGAGATCCTGCAGGAGAGAGAGTACAGGTGAGTCCTAGCCCTGACCCTGACAGAACCGCAGGCGGAGAACAAATGATTGCTCTCAGAGAACACTGCCACCGCTGCTCGTTAAACCAGCCTCCTCTAAACCAACAGAAACGACGCTTTTTCAGGCTTCTAGTGAACCTGCACTGAAGTGATTTACTCGGTTATCTGTTCTTAACTCTTTCCCCACCAAACACGGAATTTTCCTGGTTTCCGTGTTCTTGCTGTTATACACTAGGGGGCGCTATTACGCATCTCCTGAATGAGTCCAGAATCTCCCAGTTCGTGCGGACTGCACCGGCTCCGTGTCACTGCCGAGTGGTTCCTGGACTTCTGATGCTTTGTGTCTCTGCAGGCTGGAAGCTCGTATCACTCACCGTATTCAGGAGCTGGAGAATCTTCCAGGGTCTCTGGCTGGAGATCTGCGCACCAAAGCCACGATTGAGCTCAAAGCGCTCCGACTGCTCAACTTCCAGAGACAGGTGATGAACCCGGACTGACTCTGTGATCCACATCAATCTACTGACATATTCCACTGCATCAGTGCATCTGTTGAACATCCTCTGCTAAAGCGCTCTGATGTTCATCTGTTTGCCTTCACAGCTGCGTCAGGAGGTGGTGGTTTGCATGAGACGCGACACGGCCTTAGAAACCTCACTGGACTCAAAGGGCTACAAGCGCAACAAGAGGCAGTCGTTACGTGAGGCACGAATCACAGAGAAACTAGAGAAACAGCAGAAGATCGAACAGGAACGCAAACGCAGGCAGAAGCACCAGGCAAGCGGCTCTAGCACACTCACAGCGGCTCTCTGATTCCTCCAAACGCCTGAGAGCACACTGGATATCTGGGATTTAAAATCTAATTTAAACTTGCAAATAAACAGCTCATTTTATGATTTTGAAGGAAAAGTGATGATGTAAAACAAACACAATATTTATCAGATTTAGCCTTATTTTTAAGTGACTAATCAAATAATCAGTGATCATTGATCATGTGGTTCTTCCAGTGAAGCTGAAGATGCTCCGAGAACATGATGATCAGGTTTAGATGACGCTCCAGTGCTGATTCTCACGTCCTTCTTCCTTCTGCACTCACTCATATTGTGATGCTGATCTTATGACTAGTGATGAAATATTTAGTATTAAATTACAGGAGAATGCAAAATAAGAAACATTTCCACAAGTGCTCTCAGATGTTTGGAGCTAATGTGTGTCTCTCTCATGTCTCTTATGTGTGTGTGTGTGTGTGTGTGTCTCTCATGTCTCTTATGTGAGTGTGTGTGTGTGTCTCTCTAATGTCTCTTATGTGAGTGTGTGTGTGTGTGTGTGTCTCTCATGTCTCTTATGTGTGTGTGTGTCTGTGTCTCTCTAATGTCTCTTATGTGAGTGTGTGTGTGTGTTTCTCTTATGTCTCTTATGTGTGTGTGTGTCTCATGTTTCTTTTGTATGTGTGTGTGTGTCTCGCGTATGTGTGTGTGTGTCTCTCTCATGTCTCTTATGTGTGTGTGTGTGTGTGTGTCTCTCTAATGTCTCTTATGTGAGTGTGAGTGTGTGTGTGTTTTGCAGGCATGCTAAACAGGACGTGGATGATGAGTACGGCAGCGCAGCGTTTGCTCGTGGGTTACAGTCGTATTACGCCGTGGCTCATGCGGTCACTGAGCGGGTGGACAAACAGCCGTCTTTGCTAATCAACGGTCAACTCAAGCAATACCAGGTCATTCTGAGCTCTTACCAGTCGTTCAACATCAACACTTTCAACATTACCAGACGACTGCCGTGGGTATCTGAGAACAGGCGATCGATGCGCACAAAACACACATTTAAGAGGTCATGACATGGATTTTTAAATTATTTTAATATGTTCATTGAGGTTTATTATAATGTTAATAAAGTTTATTTTTTCCACAAAAAAAAATAAAAAAATAAATGTGTAAAAATAATTTTAAACCCTCATTTTGACCCTCTGTCTAAAACGATCTGTTTTAAGGGGCGGGTTCTTTAAGGCTTCTCAGTAAACAGACACTGTTGTGATTGGCTAACGTCACTGCATAGGAAACAGTCGGTGCGTTCTAAACGGGATATATCGCCCTCCGAAGGCCACTTCGGAGTGAAAACAATCATGGCCGCCATATTGAAGGGTCGTTCCAAACCGAAGTGCTCAAAACTGGCCACTTCAAAGGGCTCTTCGGAATGAAGGATTTCGATTTGACGGCGCCTCCATGTGGGCATGTGATGATGACGCAGAAGGGCACTTCAAGAAACAGTTGTTTGGTCCCCTACACCCTTCAGCCCTTCGAAGCTCTCACTCCGGAGGGTAAAGGGCGTTGGGATGAGCCCATGCAAATAGAATGCAGGGCTAATCAATGCACTCTTGCTATTGCATGTGAGTGTTTTTACAACATGATCAAAATAAAACGTTCATTTCCAGACAAAGCATTATGAAATAATTTACTTATGGTTTGTGATGCAGATCTAGCACCACTTCCTCTTTCAACAGATGTTTCTTTGTGACTCTCCATGACACTGTGCCTCGTTTACAAAACAAAATGCTCCGACACGATCCGGGACGCCATTAAAAATACACTGTCCACTTGTTCCTTACGCTGGGAAACTTCTGATATCTGTACAAAGACGCGAACGCTGTTTAAACCAAACGCGTCAAAGCGAGCGTTCTTTCACTGCATTAGTCCTGACGACAGACTTGAGCGCTGGACTGTCAGAAAGAGAACCGCATCTGTTTACTGTATCCAGTGCAGACAAGATAGTGCAGTGATTGTGATTTCTATTTGCTTTTGACACGATGCGACGCTAGCATTCAGCGTGATCAAGTGTTAGCCGTTAGCAACTGAACGCCAGTGGGCGGGGCCTATGCTTAGAAGAAGACTATTTGCCAATGTGCTGCTCTGGAGGCGGAGTTTATGCAAACGACTGCACACAGGTGACATCATCCTGCACCTCGGATCCAAAGAGCCGTTTTTGGAGCTCTGGAGGAGAACAGGAGAAGTTCTGAGGAACAGGAGAAGAACAGGAGAAGTTCTGAGGAACAGGAGAAGAACAGGAGAAGTTCTGAGGACTGTGATGGTCGCTAGATGTAATTATAATGAATGGGGCCTAAAGCTTTCAATGCTTTGTTTATAATGAGGAGGAGGTTTTAAGCTATGAAACTTGCAGGATGTTTTAGTGGTACAAAGACCTCTCATATGCCAAAAGATCATGGAAAACTTGATTTCTTATGTCACGATCCCTTTAAGAAAGAACTAAGAGAGCTCTAGGGATCACAAACAGAAATCAATCCAATCCTTATAAAACCATCCAAACGAAGAGATTTCAGACAGATGAAACAAACCCAACATGTTGAACGTGGGACGTTTTGACTGTTTCTCCACAGGTCAAGGGTCTGGAGTGGCTGGTGTCTCTCTATAACAACAATCTGAATGGGATCCTGGCGGATGAGATGGGTTTGGGCAAAACCATCCAAACCATCGCTCTCATCACGTACCTGATGGAGAACAAGCGTCTGAACGGACCCTACGTCATCATCGTGCCGCTCTCGTCAGTCGCTCTGCCTGTTTTTACATCAGCTTTCATACTTCTGTATGTTCACACAGAGAGTCTGTTTGATGAACACTGTGTTTCTCTGACAGGACTCTGTCTAACTGGGTCTATGAGTTTGATAAGTGGGCGCCGTCTGTCGTCAAAGTCTCGTATAAGGTGAGCGACACAGAGACACATGATCTGGAGTAAATCTGAATCAGTCTTAGCTTATCATGTCAACAGGTAAACATGAAAATAACTGTTAATGTTGTAAAACTCATCAATTATGAAATGACGTCAGCTGTACTGAAGACAGTAGTGTCACTTCAGTTTATATTATGCCTGTGTTCTGCAAATACAGCAACTCTTAAGTCCTTATGATGTTTCTTATGTCGCTTTGAATAAATGTAAATGTTTTAAGGAAGTAAATGGTCAATTTCATGATGACCTTTCAGTGTAGTGAGCCTGTTCTGTTAGTAGTCCTCCCACAAACCCAAGCGCTGGTTTGATCATGTGATCGTGTGTGTTCAGGGATCTCCTGCTGCTAGAAGAGCCTTCATCCCACAGCTGCGCAGCGGCAAGTTCAACGTGCTGATCACTACATACGAATACATCATCAAAGACAAGCATGTGCTGGCCAAGGTATGCGTGTGCCTCTGTGTGGTCACCTGTGACCTTTGACCTCGGTCAGACGCGCTGATGAGATCCTGTCACCTGACACAGATTCGCTGGAAGTACATGATCGTGGACGAAGGCCATCGCATGAAGAACCATCACTGTAAGCTGACGCAGGTGTTGAACACGCATTACCTGGCTCCACGGCGTGTGCTTCTGACCGGGACCCCGCTGCAGAACAAGCTGCCCGAGCTCTGGGCGCTGCTCAACTTCCTGCTGCCCACCATCTTCAAGAGCTGCAGCACGTTTGAGCAGTGGTTCAACGCTCCCTTCGCCATGACCGGAGAGAAGGTCCGTCTGTTTCACTAGTGCTGAGCACATCTCTGACACCGAGCCGTCATTACACAGACTGATTATGAGTGCTAATGCTGCTTGTGTTAGCGTAGTAGCAGGTGTTTGCTATGAAAGCATGAATCAGACTTTCAGAAATGTGCTCAAATGCAGACATTTTATTCACTGTAACTTGATTATTTATTAATGTTATTTATAACATTTATTTTGTGTATTTATGTGTTCACGTGGTTTAAGGTTAAAAAAAACATTATTTTCCACATACCGTACATTATTGTCCCGCCTTTCTGAAACGCGTCGATTTTTACGAAGCTCATCGTTCTGAAAAGCGAGGTGTGCTGTGATTGGCCGAATACCTCAAGCGTGTGACAGAAATGCCCGTCTGTTTCACTAGTGCTGAGCACATCTCTGACACCGAGCCGTCATTACACAGACTGATTATGAGTGCTAATGCTGCTTGTGTTAGCGTAGTAGCAGGTGTTTGCTATGAAAGCATGAATCAGACTTTCAGAAATGTGCTCAAATGCAGACATTTTATTCACTGTAACTTGATTATTTATTAATGTTATTTATAACATTTATTTTGTGTATTTATGTGTTCACGTGGTTTAAGGTTAAAAAAAACATTATTTTCCACATACCGTACATTATTGTCCCGCCTTTCTGAAACGCGTCGATTTTTACGAAGCTCATCGTTCTGAAAAGCGAGGTGTGCTGTGATTGGCCGAATACCTCAAGCGTGTGACAGAAATGTTACGCCCCTTACCATATTTAGAAACACACAGCGTCTCCACGACAACAATACTACAGAGATAATAAAAGTTACGCCTTCTTTCTTTACGTAAACATTTGAGTGGTGTTATGCAAATCTTCCCACACAACGATGTAGATTTGCGGAGGCGCGTTTAAACAAGGTGTTTTAGGAAGGAACGGATGAGTCTTAACTTTTAGAAAGAATATCTCTTTGGGTTTAAGACTTTAATCTTTGCGACTTTTCGGATCTTATCTATGCACGAAGAGCTTGTAACACTCCAAAGACAAAGGAAAACCTGAAATCCCGTCGTATGACCCCTTTAAGAAAATAAACAGAGAAAAGCTAAAGTTAGTCATCGCTCAGGGATTGACCGTTAAGACCTGTCCACACTAAGAACAATAACTATAATAACTATTTTACTAGTTATCATCCTCACTGGCGGTCAATAACGTTATGTTTATTATGAGCGCTTTAAATGCTTGAGCTCTCGCTTACCGCAGCTTTAAATACCTGCGTCTGGACGGTGAGCTTGTGTTTCTCTGTGTTTGTCTGTAGTTTGTGAAGTATAGCAGGATTATGATTATTATTGCTCATGATGATCTGGACAAACCTCGTCCTGCAGCGTCTGGATGATTCCTCGGAGCATGTGTGTGTTGAGGCTTCTTCACTAGAGATCACGCACTGAGCTCAGAATATATCCAAACCCATCCCAAGGATATAGGAATAATTAGGAGGGACGCTGCAAAACTGTGTCCTGACACCAGGATATGATGATTGAGACATGAGCCTCTATTGACTTAGTTAGAATTAGTTACACTACTAATTACATTACTTTTCTTTCATGCCCCACAGAAGTTGTACTGTAATTGCATATCTTCTAAAATATTACTAACAATATATTTCTGCCTCATCATTTGAACAAAATCCACACTGGATCGCAGTCAGAACTCAGAAGTGATTACGAACACTCAGTGGTGATTGATAGTGACGTTTAAGTAAAAGTGTTGTATCAATCTCATTAATTGTCATGTGTAGCTTGTAGCTAATTGTAGCTATAATTTCTCTGTTGCCCATATACAGTTATATTCCACGATGTATTTAATCAAAGGAAATCACGTAAGTTCATAAGAAATTGTTTCGTTTTCTAAAAAGATTTTATACAATTTATATCGGGATCAGAGGGATGAGTCAAGTAATGCCAGATCATCATTTCTCCTCACAAAATCAATGTAATGGCAATATTTCCATCCGCTGAATGTAAGCGTTTCCATATTCTAAGTTTGCCTGCTGCTCTGGTGACTTCATGCATTCACGAGTTGTGAAAATTATGAATATAAATCTAGGAATTATTGGATTATTTGATTTCAGATCACTAGGGGTTTTATGGATGGTAACTGTAATATGATTACTGAAATCTTAATATTAGTGACACTAGTTACTGCCCAACACTCATATGTTAAAGACGTGGGAACGGTCGGGCCGACTCCATCATCGTGGCTGGCAGCGGTTACTCAGAGAAGACTAGTGCTAGAAATGATGTTTGTGTGTTTTATAGATAAAGTAGAATTAAAATAGAATAGAAAGTGTTCGAGTTAGAGGGTCAAATAAAGGTGGAACAGATGTGTTTTAGTCGTTTCTTGAAGATGGCTAAGGACTCAGCTGCTCGGATTGAGTTGGGCGGGTCATTCCACCAGGAGGGAACAGTTAGTGAAAAAGTCTGTGAAAGTGATTTTTTGCCTCTTTTAGATGGCACAATAATACGCCGTTCACTTGCAGAACGCAAGCTTCTAGAGGGCACATAACTCTGAAGTAATGAATTTAGGTAAATGGGTGCAGAGCCAGTGGTGGTTTTGTAGGCAAACATTAATGCCTTGAATTTAATGCGAGCAGCTACTGGTAGCCAGTGCAAATTGATGAACAGAGCTGTGACATGCATTATTTTCAGCTCATTAAGAATTAATCTTGCTGCCGCGTTCTGGATGATCCTAGAGGATGTCAACCTGACATTTCATTTACATTCACACATTTGGCAGACGATCTTATCCAAAACAACTTAAATTGCATTCAGTCACATCATACATTTTTATCAATTCATGCTTTTCCTGTCAATCAAACCCATGATCGTGGCACTGCGCTTTACAGGCACGAAACGTGAAGTTGCCATTCAAAGCAAAGTAGTGGAATTCATTTAAATCTACCTCTATGTTCACATGATTGTGATAAAACAAACTAACCAGTGTGATTCCATCCTGAGCCTTTAATGTGTGATTCTGCTCGTCAAGACATGCTGGGAAATGAAGAGCAGTAGTAGACGTGACTGATGTGTCTCTCAGGTGGATCTGAACGAGGAGGAGACCATCCTGATCATCCGCCGCCTGCACAAGGTGCTCCGCCCCTTCCTGTTGCGCCGGCTGAAGAAGGAAGTGGAGGCGCAGCTGCCTGAGAAGGTGATTCTGATGCAGTCTGTCTGTCGTCGCCTCGGACAGATGAAGCATTGTGCTGTTTTGTGTCTGTGTGCAGGTGGAGTACGTGATCAAGTGTGACATGTCTGCGCTGCAGAGGGTCCTGTACCGACACATGCAGGCCAAAGGAGTGCTGCTGACCGACGGCTCCGAGAAGGACAAGAAGGTGAGCAAGAAGAGCTCTCTGGAGATCATGTTCAGTCTGTGTGCTGTTGGATGTCTCGGGGTAAAGGTGTGCGTTTGAACGTGTGTTTCAGGGTAAGAGTGTGTGTGTGTGTGTGTGATTATGAGTGTGTGTGAGTGTTAATGAGTGTGTGTGCGTGTGTGTGTGTGATTATGAGTGTGTGTGTGTGTGTGTTTCAGGGTTAATGTGTGTGTGTGTGTGTGTGAGTGTGTGTGTGTGTGTGTGTGTGAGATTATGTGTGTGTGTGTGTTTCAGGGTAAATGTGTGTATGTGAGTGAGTGTGTGTGATTATGAGTGTGTGTGTGTGTGTGTTTCAGGGTTAATGTGTGTGTGTGTGTGTGTGAGTGTGTGTGTGTGTGTGTGTGTG
>NW_015623453.1:60144-65536 GCF_001515625.1 Sinocyclocheilus rhinocerous | reverse complement strand
ACACTAGTTACTGCCCAACACTCATATGTTAAAGACGTGGGAACGGTCGGGCCGACTCCATCATCGTGGCTGGCAGCGGTTACTCAGAGAAGACTAGTGCTAGAAATGATGTTTGTGTGTTTTAGGCACGACTAAAGCAGAGGATCGTGGGATGCTGCTGAAGACCTTCAATGATCCGGCCTCTCAGTGCTTCATATTCCTGCTGAGCACCAGAGCGGGTGGACTGGGCCTCAATCTGCAGAGCGCGGACACCGTCATCATATTTGACAGCGACTGGAACCCTCATCAGGTACCCTTCATCATCCTCATCCTCCTCATGCTCATCCTCAGCTGGCTCCTCTGATGCTCTCGGTCTGCAGGACCTCCAGGCGCAGGATCGAGCGCACCGCATCGGACAGCAGAACGAGGTGAGGGTTCTGCGGCTCTGTACCGTCAACAGCGTCGAGGAGAAGATCCTGGCGGCCGCTAAATACAAGCTGAACGTGGACCAGAAGGTGATCCAGGCCGGCATGTTCGACCAGAAGTCGTCGAGTCACGAGCGCCGAGCGTTTCTGCAGGCCATTCTGGAGCACGAGGAGCAGAACGAGGTCAGGACTTTCATTGGGCACTACATCGACCTCGTTTACATGAACTAGACTATTCCAATATTAAAGGGGTCATGACATGAGGAACCAAATTTCTCTTGATCTTTTGACACAGAAGAGGTCGAATAAGGTTTGTATGCTTAATACATCCTGCAAGTTTCAGAACTTAAAATGTCCTCATCAATAAAAAAGAAAGAATCTATGTAATAACCCTCATAAAACGGCTCGTTTGGATCCGAGGTGCAGGGTGACGTCACTCGGTCGCAGTCATTTGCATAAACACGCCTCCAGAGCAGCACATCAACGAATAGTCTTCTCAGCATAGGCTCCGCCCACTGGCATTCAGTCGCTTAAAGGGATAGTTCACCCAAAAATGAAAATTATCCGTTCATCTTCGGAACACAAATTAAGGTATTTTTGATAAAATCCTCTGCTCGTCAAGACATGCTGGGAAATGAAGAGCAGTAGTAGACGTGACTGATGTGTCTCTCAGGTGGATCTGAACGAGGAGGAGACCATCCTGATCATCCGCCGCCTGCACAAGGTGCTCCGCCCCTTCCTGTTGCGCCGGCTGAAGAAGGAAGTGGAGGCGCAGCTGCCTGAGAAGGTGATTCTGATGCAGTCTGTCTGTCGTCGCCTCGGACAGATGAAGCATTGTGCTGTTTTGTGTCTGTGTGCAGGTGGAGTACGTGATCAAGTGTGACATGTCTGCGCTGCAGAGGGTCCTGTACCGACACATGCAGGCCAAAGGAGTGCTGCTGACCGACGGCTCCGAGAAGGACAAGAAGGTGAGCAAGAAGAGCTCTCTGGAGATCATGTTCAGTCTGTGTGCTGTTGGATGTCTCGGGGTAAAGGTGTGCGTTTGAACGTGTGTTTCAGGGTAAGAGTGTGTGTGTGTGTGTGTGATTATGAGTGTGTGTGAGTGTTAATGAGTGTGTGTGCGTGTGTGTGTGTGATTATGAGTGTGTGTGTGTGTGTTTCAGGGTTAAGGCTCGTTTGGATCCGAGGTGCAGGGTGACGTCACTCGGTCGCAGTCATTTGCATAAACACGCCTCCAGAGCAGCACATCAACGAATAGTCTTCTCAGCATAGGCTCCGCCCACTGGCATTCAGTCGCTTAAAGGGATAGTTCACCCAAAAATGAAAATTATCCGTTCATCTTCGGAACACAAATTAAGGTATTTTTGATAAAATCCGAGAGCTCTCTGACCCTCCGTAGACAGCAATGCAACTGAAATGTTCCCAGGTCCAGAAACATAGCAAGGCGATCGATAAAACAGTCCATGTGACATCAGAGGTTCAACCGTAATTTTATGAAGCTACGAGAATACTTTTTGTGCGCAAAGAAAACAATAGTAACATAATTTATTCAACAATTCCATAATGGAGAGTACCCCAGAATATAATCAACATAATGAGCGTTGTTTACGTTCAGTAGAAAGCGCGTGCATGCTGAACGTAAACAACGCTGATTACGTTGTAAAGACACTCACATGTAGTAGCGAGGGGCGTTGATACTGTTTCCTATGCAGTGACGTTAGCCAATCACATCAGTGTCTGATTACTGAGAAGCCTTAAAGAACCCGCCCCTTAAAACAGATCGTTTTAGACAGAGGGTCAGAATCAGGCTTGAAAATAATCATTTTCCACATATTTATTTGTTTTTTTTGTGCAAAAAACTTTATTAACATTATAAGAGAACTTCAAGAAACATATTAAAATAATAAAAAAAACTATGTCATGACCACTTTAAAGGGAATTTGCTTTTGTTTTATTAACGAATGCGTCATGAAAACTGCCGTAAACTGATTTAATCAAGTCCCAATGAGGCTGGTGTCGTATGATATTATCCTGAATATTGGGTCATGTAAACCTTATTCAGAATATCAACTGTAACCGTATTTTGCATGTCCATACAAACGTGATTCTAGGAGTTACAAGGACTCAAAGTTTTAAGATGTCAAACACATTTTGGAAGAGATTTGTCTCACAAACATAAGAAAAAGTGAGGATGAAATTAATCACTATAAAGATGTGTTTGCAAATGTTTACAAAAGGTGTGATAAATATAATAACATGGTTTTATAATGATCTGATGATAATGAGAGCATCTCCAGGATTGAGCGAGAGCCTTGTTTTGTCAGAATATGCGGATCAGCTCGTCTACAGGAATATCCTGGAAGCTGTGAAGCATCAAAACCGTCATGTAAACCTGGTCATGGATGTCTTCTCTCTGTTCTGTTCGTCTAAAGCTCTTCTGATTGCTTGCGTCTGTTTCTCCGTCAGGAAGAGGACGAGGTGCCGGACGATGAGACCGTAAATCAGATGATCGCCAGGAGTGAGGACGAGTTTGACCAGTTCATGGTCTCGTTTCACTTTCTCTCGCTTATGTTTGTCAGTCTCGATCACCAAATCCAGATCGAATCCAAATGAGCTTCCACTGTCTCTGTGTTTCTGCGCAGCGCATGGATCTGGATCGCCGCCGCGAGGAAGCACGCAATCCGAAGCGAAAGCCTCGTCTCATGGAGGAGGACGAGCTGCCCACCTGGATCATGAAAGACGACGCCGAGGTGGAAAGACTCACCTGTGAGGAAGAAGAGGAGAAGATGTTCGGCCGCGGCTCCCGTCAGAGGAAGGAGGTGGATTACAGCGATTCGCTCACAGAGAAACAGTGGCTGAAGGTCAGACAGACGCCTCATTCATCAGCTTGTCTTCCTCTGCTGGACGCTCCTGATCCATCCCTCTGTTCTCAGGCGATCGAGGACGGGACCCTGGATGAGATCGAGGAGGAGGTGCGCCACAAGAAAACGTCTCGGAAGAGGAGGCGCGATCGAGATCCGGACGCCATCCCGTCCACTTCAGGCGCTCGCGGGGGACGAGAGAGAGACGACGACGGCAAAAGACAGAAAAAACGAGGTCGCCCGCCGTCCGAGAAGCTTTCGCCAAACCCTCCACCGCTCACCAAGAAGATGAAGAAGATTGTGGACGCTGTTATTAAATATAAGGAGAAGTGAGTGTCTGAGTGGTTTCCAGTAGATGAAAGTACAGGCCAGTGCTGAGACAGATGGTAAAGTAGGACAGCTGATGGTTCTGGACCTGGGGAAGGTTCTTGTGTCTTCAGGTGTTTCTCGTGAACGTGGTTTTGCGTGTTGCTCACAGAACACAGCAGATCCTCCTGATGCTGAAGAGCAGGGCCATGATGTTGTTGATGATATTGAGCACTAGGTCTGTAACAGCAGGTGTTTTCTCACGTTTGTAATCGGACTGAAAAGCCTTCATGTAAACACCTTAAAGGTGCTGTATGTAGGATTGACACCCAGTGGTTGAACTAGGTATTGCAGTCCAAATTCTAAATATTGGAGAGGGTTATTTCACCCGGCCTCCTCCTCAGACGTGACGCACACGCAGGTTGCCAGATTGACGACACTAACAGGAACAAGCGCACTTGACGATGAATGAAATGAAATGCGCTGTGTTTTCCGCCAACTGGCAACCCGGGGTGCCGAAATACAACTGGGTAAACTGGCAGTGGGCGGGTTAAACAGACCAAAACAAAGACAGACATTCCGACCCGGAACGCACATTTTCAAAGGAGAATATCTGACTAGCATTGTTTTTCAGATAAACAAGTGTGGTAACTTAGCATGTTTCTTAAATTTCTGCAAACATATTATGGTATTTTTATGCTTTAGTAGAGTCAAAAACTTACATACAGCACCTTTAATCGATCCAGTTGAGCTCGATCCGAACAAAATTTTGACCAGATTGAAATGGGTGGTTTATTCCTTTTCTATTACAATTGAGAGCGCATGTAAACGCTTGACTGAAACTGAAACTGAAATGACTGCGCATGTGCAATGATATAGAAATAGCGTAAACGCGCGGAACGAGCAGTTCTTCTGTTGAATAACTGCGTGTCCTGTCATTATAAAGCTCTCCCTTCACTCTGCAACTGTGAAGTGGAGCAAGTCCTTGTTTGGGATTCTCATCCACAGACCACAGGTTTTGGGCTCGGGGAGGGCGTTTTACTGCGTGATAAATATAAGCAGCACGGCACAGGGTTTATACGTATATTTATCCAGAAATGGGTAAATATTAATTCTGCTGTTTAAAACATAAAGAAACCGTGTAGGAGAGTGGTTATTATGTGCAAAAGTGAGAAACTCTATATTTGTGCAGTGTGCGCATGTCAAAAACATGCGATTTGAAGCTTGTGACATATAAACGCGCACAACCCGATCACTTTATCTAGCATTCATGTAAACACGACATTCAGATTCATGAATCGCAATGAATTCAGTCCGATCGAAACAAAAATTGTGCATGTAAACAGCCACTGTCTGATTGTTTCTGGAGGCTCTGGTCCGTCAGTGAAGGTTTGGAGGACAGGTCAGAGGTCAGCTGAGAGCAAGTATTCCTCACTAAACCGCCGTGACTGATGTGTGTTTGTGTCGTGATGTTCTGAATGTTAGTAACGGCCGTCAGCTGAGCGAGGTGTTCATCCAGCTGCCGTCACGCAAGGAGCTGCCCGAGTACTACGAGCTGATCCGCAAACCTGTGGACTTCAGGAAGATCAAGGTGAGCGAGTGGATCGTGAACACAGTCAGCGTCTGTGAGCTCAGGCTTCATTCTGCTGTCGTCTGTGTGTGAGCAGGAACGCATCCGGAGCCATCGATACCGCAGCCTCAACGATCTGGAGCGAGACGTGATGCTGCTGTGCCAGAACGCTCAGACCTTCAACCTGGAGGGATCACTGGTTAGAGACACACACACACACACAGACTCACACACACACAGACTCACACAGA